>NC_022033.1:1656342-1657138 GCF_000317375.1 Microtus ochrogaster | reverse complement strand
AAAAAAAAAAAAAAGAATATAGACAGCAAACTCTCAAAAACACTAGAGCTAGCCTGACAGTCACATACTTTGCTCCTCTAGCTAACAAAAGTCCATAAAGGAAACGTTAAACAGCAAAGAAGAGATAGGACAGCAGAGGCCCAGCCTGGCAGCAGCAAGGGCAGTGAGAAGGTCAGGTGACTGTCTCTTCCCTAGAGAGCACCAAAGGTGCCAGTGGAATTGCAAGGAAATCCCAGGAGAGAAAGTTTGCAGGGCCAGAAAATACCAGTGCTGAAGAAGGGCAAAGAAGGTGGTGGAGGACAAGTCACAAGGAAAAGCAGCAGAAGGTGAGGACCAAAAAAATGCAGCTCCAAGTCCTGGAATATCACACAGACAAGCAAGACCCACACTGAGACCCATCCTACTGCAAAACAGCATTCACTTCCACCCTGCCCTAGAAGGATACAATCCTGCCAAATGCAAAAAAAAAAAAAAAAGTCATCTAAAAGATGCATACCAGGCAGGTGTGCAGGCACATGTCTTTAAACCCAACGCTTGGGAGCCAGAGGCAGGTGGATCTCTGAGTCTGGAGGCAGCCTGGTCTATAGAACAAGTTCCAGGACAACCAGAACTAAACAGAGAAACCTTATCTTGAAATACCCCACCACCACCACCAAACGCAGAAACACTGAGAAGGGGACGCCTGTCTCTGCACTACGAGAGAGGCCGAGGCTACAACTGTGCAGGTCGGCAATGGTCCAGCCAGCAGCTGTGCACACAGCCAGCACACCAGTATGCTGCCATGTGTTAGGAAACC
>NC_022033.1:1637164-1656242 GCF_000317375.1 Microtus ochrogaster | reverse complement strand
CAATGGTCCAGCCAGCAGCTGTGCACACAGCCAGCACACCAGTATGCTGCCATGTGTTAGGAAACCAACTTGGCACCTGGGCAAAAGGCCACAAAATATGGAAGTTTGGTAAGCCAGAGAGAGCCTGCTGACTTCTAGGAAGGCACCCTGTGGAGACAAGACCATGAGAAGTCACTGCTGTCTGGATGTCTATCGTGGCATCTTTTTGGAAGGAGGGCAGGGCAGCTGGTTAATTCAATGCTCCATCTGTCCGTATAACGGGCTGTGAAGGGACATGTTTATGGGATGGTTGTGGGAGAAGACACAATCCCCAAACAGTGTGCATGGTTTACTACAGTGTTTATAAAAAAGAGTGCACACAGACACAGAGTTCAGGGTGCACAGAGGCGGTTATTTGCCTTTCGTGTTTGCTGAGGTGCTGACGATGGAACCCAGGGCTGTGAAAGCCAGGCGAGCACTGCACCATGGAACTACAGCTGTATCCCCAAGAGGGCTGTTCCCAAGCTTCTACAAGGGTTTCCAATGAGACTGTGCATTATTTAAAATAAATAAATAAATAAAAATTCGGGGCTGAAGAGATGGTTCAGCAGTTAGAAGCACTGGCTGCTCTTGCAGAGGACTGGAATTCAGGTCCCAGCATCCACATGGTGGCTCAGAGCTATAACTTAGGATCAGGAAGTCCAACACCTTCCTTTCTGCCTCCATGGGCACCAGACACGCACACAATGCATAGACACTCACATAAAACACACATACACAGGAAGTAAAAATTAATTTTAAAATTGAATAGACTAAATGATGAAGATTAAAACCGGCCCTTTGCATACACTTCTTCCTGAAGGTCGTGGTGACCTCAGGGTGCGTAGGCTCTGGTGACTGTCAGGGTATGTAGGTCATGGTGACCTCAGCGTACTTACTCACTATCTGTCCAGCAGGCGATACTTGTTCTCTGGTGTCATTGTTGGGGAACGAGGACACAGCTGAGGAGCAAACATTGCACACACGTCAACTAGGTCTGCTGGGCAAGCTCTCTGGACCGCAGAGCAGCCCAGGGCTCCACCCTTCCTCAGCCTCAGCCCTGGGCCTTCCTGCTAACCCCCACCCGAGCTCCCAGCTGGCCCTCACGGTAGCAGTGTGGAAAATCAGTGTAGCCCTCGGCACAGGCGGCACAGTGCTCTCCCGTGAAGTTGGATCTGCAGTAACAGCGGCCCGTTAAATCTTCACACGTTCCATCGGTGAAGTTGGACTCACAGTCACAGCCTGAGAAACAGTCAGAGATAAAGTCATGGAAACGATGGGGAGTTAACCTCACCCCCTGGGGCGGGGAGGTCTGGGAGATACAGCAGCTAGGACGCTGGGACTTCCCAACCTCCTCTCCCAGCCAGACCATAAAACTCCAGCCTCCATAGCCCAGGAACACAGCTCTACTCACGGCGACAGACATGGGGTGAGTCCAGCGGCTGGTCAGGGGCACGGTAGAAGCCGGGCAAGCAGCGCTCACAGTTGATGCCCGTGGTGTGGTGCTGGGGATAAGGAGCTTGCTAAGTCCCCACATGTTCCCATCACACAGGCCCACCTACACCCGGCCAGCCCTTGCCTAGCCTACCTGGCAATCGAGGCAGACGCCCCCACCTTGGTACACATTGTCCTGGTTCTGGCTGGCATTACGCCGGTCCACCTCAGGGTCGTAGTAACAGTCGTGGGCATGGCCGTGGCAGTTGCAGGCTGTAGTGTCGGAGCCAGTGGTTAGCATGCCCTCCGTGTCCCTGGGACCCCTGGGCGTGGCAGTGCACACGCGTACGGTATACTCACACTGGCACTCATTGGCGTTATCGATGGTAGCAGGCTTCCACGGCTGCTGGTTGAAGCCTGGACAGCATCGGTCACAAGAGCCTCCACATGTATTGTGTTGGCAGGCACACTGCAGCCTGCGAAGGGACGTGGAGGAGTTAGGACATACCCACCCGAGAGACAGAGGGCTGGAGACGAGGTGGGTGGTACGTGCTTGGGCGTTGCTGGCCTGCTGTGTGGGCACAGGGCTCGCTTCCCTCAGTCCCCAGCTGTCATGCAGAAAGCGCTGGTCCAGACACCCTACTCCTACCCCAGCGGCTGTGCACATGGCCTGAGCCTCAGAGAATGGGAACAAGAAAGGGAAAGAGATGGGGGGGAAGGGAGGGCAGCAGAGAGGAGAAGGGATCTCTAGGTGGAAGGAGGCGTCTTAGGTGGAAGGAAGGCTGAAGAGAAGGGTGTGTGTTGATGGTGGGCAGGGCCTACGAGCTCAGCAAGGTGGAACCCTGGCCCTACCAACCCTGCCTGGCCCCCAAAACTCTGATCCAGTTCTAAGGGAGGGACACATTGGTTCACCACTGAGACCCGGATCTCACTCAGCCTGTAAAATCCTCGTGTCGGCCAGACACCCCCATATATCTAGGGCATTTCCCCAGGGGCAAGTGGCCAAGAACTGCTTCCTCTCTCCAAAGGCTGGAGGCCTGCCTGCTGTCCCAGTGGGCAGGGGAACAGCTGGTTGGGGATGAAGACAAGCCTGGAGCATATGCTCTGTATAAACCAACACCTCCGTGTATTCTACCAGCGTGTGGCAGGGTCACAGCCAGCCCACTCAAAGGGGCAGCGTGTGCACTTCCTGAGCAAAACCCAGAAGCCTCTGTGTGCCCCATCCTCCAAGATCTACTCCCATTGATACCCAACAGGGGGCCCGTGGCCTTGGGAGTCAACCCTGCTGCCCCTCCCATCCCAAAAAAAAAAAAAAAGCCTCAGCTTCAGTGGAGAGGGGAGGAACGAACTACCTGTCCGTACAGATAATCAGCAACTACCTAACCTCACCCAGCAGAGGGAAACCCACAGCGGGTGTCTCACTTCTGAGATCCGTGCTCGAGGCACCCCTGGGCTAGTCAGGGAAGTAGGCATTACGTAGAGTAAGACTGGTCACCCTGGGGTTCCTCCATAGCACAGAGGCCCTGCGGAAGCCTGACAAAGGGACAACAAAGTGGGGGCAGCAGATGCCACGCACGGCAGATTTGGGCCCGAGACTCCACTCAGTGAGACAATCCGGTAAATGCTGCAAAAAGACTGCTTCAGACAAACAAAGGAGTCTAAAAATAGGCAGATGTGAAAAACGACTAGTTAGAACTTCCAGAATTGAAAAAATGCAAATATGAAATTTAAAAAACCCAAGCCAAGAGCCAAGACCGGGTCTGGAGAGATAGCTCTGTGGTTAAGAGAGAGCACTGGCTGCTCTCCCAAGGCCGGGGTTTGATTCCTAGTATCCACACTATGGCTCACAACCACCTGTAACTCCAGTTCCAGGGCTCTGACACCTGTTTCTGGCTTCCTTAAATATAAGGCACACATGTAGTGCGTGTGTACATACATGTGGGCAAAACATTCACACATAGAAAATGTTTTAAAAGAGAAAATAAAAGGTTCTCAATGGACTAGGTAAACAACAAACAGATACAGCCAACGGGAGATTCTCCAAGAGCAAGGTGGACCTGAGGAACACAGCCAACGGGAGACTCCAAGAGCAAGGAGGAACAGGGGAAGCTGCTGAGAACAGTGGGGGCAAAACATTCACACATAGAAAATGTTTTAAAAGAGAAAATAAAAGGTTCTCAATGGACTAGGTAAACAACAAACAGATACAGCCAACGGGAGATTCTCCAAGAGCAAGGAGGAACAGGGGAAGCTGCTGAGAACAGTGGGGAGTGAGAGCTGTTCTCAGGCAGGAGCAGTATGTTTCTTCCATACTCATCTGGTGGGAGCATAGACAAGGGCCAGGAGGGCCATGACCAACCAATCAGCAAAAATACATGCATTCTTAGATCTCAGAACAAGAGAGCAGAAGTCCAAGAAACAGCCCCCACCCCCACCCTTCACACTTCCAGCTGGACCCACAGCGCATCTAGGCACAGAGGTCATGAGAGAGGGTAACAGCTCCAACAGTAACAGCCCAAGGGACCCTAGAACCTAGAGAACCTAGTGCTGTCCCAGGTAAAGAACTCACCCACAGGTCGGAAGGCAGTTATCATACAAGAAGCAAAGTTAGCTATACACTGGTTAAGCAGCCATCTTCTCTCTAGGGGTGGGGAGTTTCGAGTAGGGTTCCTCTGTGTAACCCTGGCTGTGCTAGAACTCGCTCTGTAGACCAGGCTGGCCTTGAACTCAGGGCTCCGTACACTTCTGCCTCCCAAGTTCTGGGATTAAAGGCCCAGCTAAGCAAACATCTTCTAAAGATGACTGACAGCCATCCACTAAGTGGCTCAGACGTGTGCTCCAGAAAAAAAGAAACAGAGTTCTGGGGAAGCAAGAGGTCATGAGAGCAAGGATCTGGGAACGAGAGGGTGACCCAGACACTAGAGAGAGAATGAACGTCCCCAGTGGGAACAACAGGGGGTATTTTGATGTGGGAATGATTTCTTATTAATAAAGAAACTGCCTAGGCCCATTTCATAGGCCAACCCTTAGGTAGGCGGAGAAGACAGAACAGGATGCTGGGAGAAAGAAGCTGAGTCAGAGAGTCGCCATGATTGTCCCACTGCAGACAGATGCAGGTTAAGATCATTCCTGGTAAGGCGGCTCATGGGCCACACAGAATAATAGAAATGGGTTAGATCAATATGTAAGAGCTAGCCAATAAGAGGCTGAAACTAATGGGTCAGGCAGTGATTAAAAGAATACAGTTTCCGTGTAATTATTTCGGGGCATAAGCTAAGCTAGCCGTGTGGGCGGCTGGGTGCCTGGGACTCAGCTCCGCAGCTCTTATTTCAACAGTATTTCTCTACAGCTGGATTTGACTGAGCCAGGTAAACCGGTAAAGGTCAGGGTGAGTCTTTGTGCACTGGGGGGCTGGTTTGGGCTGCCTAGACAAAAGGTACACATCCATCTAGGGGCAGAGGTGCACAGTGAGGGATCATGCCCATCCCAAAGGCCCTGGGTCTAGAACCCCACACCTCTGTGGAATTCAGGGCAAATAGCCACCCAAGACCAGGACACCCTGAGAGGGTTACACAGTACTGCCTCTTCCGATGGAAAAATGGAGACCCAGGGTAGCAGCCAGCGCAGGTGCCATTGGGAAGCCAAAGCTGTGACAGGCAGGGAGGCAGATGAGGTTAAACAGAGAACCAAAGGTCTCACCTGAAAGGATCCGAGGGGTCCTTAGCGTCACAGACATCCGCGTGGCCATGACAGACACAGCGGCCGCCGATGCTGATGTCTTTGATGCTGTAATAATACTGCAGCGGAGGCCATGCGCGTCAGACGTCACCCCGACAGGGCCTTGCCACGGGCCTGCCACCCCCACCTACCCCCTCTCCAGAGCCGCCACGAGAAACCAGCTCTACCACCCTTCCTTCAGCGCTCAACCACACCCCCAGGCTCAACCACACCCCCAGGCTCACCCTGCGGGTGACGGTGGGGTCCCGCAGCGCCTTGCCCATAAGGTGACCCAGGAGTGTATTGGTTCGCAGAAACCGCAGGCGGACGTTGGTGGCCTTGGTGAAGTCTCGAAGTAGAGGTGAATAAGAGAAATTCATGGCCCCGGGGCGCCCGTTCACCAAGGACACTACAATCTGCAGAGGGCACGGCAGGTGAGGTCAGGCGAGGTCAAGCGTGGTCTCAGGGACCCACCACGCCCAGACAGGCATGGCTGGGCACCCTCACCTCGCCATTCTCCAGAGGCACTATTCGCGAGTACTCTGTGGTACAGATGACGTCGTCATCCCGTGTGATGCGCTCTAGGGTCCGAGGTCCGAATCGCTCCAAACAATCCCTCTTGGAGGCTACGGGAAACGGATGAGAAGGTGAGGCCACCAGAAATACACCCACCCTGGGTCCTAACCTAGCACCCGCTGGCTCCCCGCATTCTCTGAAACATGTCTGCTGTTCCTGTGTTCTACTGGCCGGCAGGGGTTACTGAAGAGAGTCCTTGCCCCAGGCAGCCAGGCCAGGCTGGGCGGCAGAGCCTTCCATACCCCACTGCCCAGGCCTCTCCCTGGGTCACGCCAGAGAACAAACACTCCTTAACCTCTTCCCAGGCTGTCTTCGACTACCTCTCTCCCACTCCCAGCCAGGGAGTTTTGGGGGAACGTGCCATCAAGCAGGCCTCATCAGAGCATCCCCACCCTGCCAACATGACTGGTCAGGGTGGCAAGTGGCCAGGCCAGTCAGTGACTCCAGCTCTTTCCTGCCTCAGGCCGTAAAGCTGGCAGAAACTAGGCCCACAGCTGCCAGGGCTGTTTGTTACCATGGGAGCTGCCCGAGCTGAAGTCGATCGAGAGGGGCGAAAACACGGCCCAACGATTCCTGGTACCACCAGTGTGACACCAGCTATGTCCAGTGCCAAGAAGGAAGTCAATAAATATGCTCCCCTCTACACCAAGGTGGCACCGTCACAGGGGCAGGGTGTGGCATCAGAGGCCTTGAGGCAACCGTTGTCCCCATGCAGAGACTCTCCAGCCTCGCAGCTCAGGGCACTCACAGGCAAAGAACTGCCACGGCTGGTAGGTGTGGCCAAAGTCTGTGGACCGCTCCAGCACCCAGAGGTCGGGCCGAGGGGAGTTGGCGAACTTAATGAGTACATAGGCCACGTGGAACACCTGCAGGGGGACAATGGGTGTGACGTTAGGCACTGGGCCCCTCTGGGTACCTGCCCACCCTGTCGGGTGTGAGGGACAGCAGGTGAGGAAGAGGCCACACGTCTGAGGAAGCCCTCAGGTCTGAAGGCGAAATGCCTTCTCCACAACTTCCCTGCCAGGGCAGGTTGAAACCATGGGAGATCACAGCAAAGGAAAAGTCACTTAAGAGAACCAAAGCAGTTGGGTCACTGCTGTCACTAAACCTCACCACGTGGCTCTCAGGCCTCGGGAACTGATTCGAAGGAGGAATGTGGATGACGTAGGAAACGTCAATTAGAACAGTCCAGAAGCTGGAGGGGGAGCTTCCTGCGCCAAGCTGATTAAGAATGAAAGATCAGAACCCCCGCAGATGCACAGACAATGAGGTCCTAAGGAGTTGGCTCCCTAGATAAAGCACTTCCCACCCAACAACCGGAAAACCTGAGTTTTATCCCCAGAACCCAACAGTTGGAAGAAGACTGACTCCACTCTGTGTATATCATGGCATGTATGCCTACACAAACACACAACAACATATGTGTATACCGTGGCATGCATGCCTGCACAAACACATGCACATAAATACACACAACAACACACAATACCAACAACATATGTGTATACCATGGCATGCATGCCTGCACACAACACCAACAACATATGTGTATACCGTGGCATGCATGCCTGCACAAACACACAATAACATATATGTATACTGTGGCATGCATGCCTGCACAAACACATGCACATATACACACACAACAACACACAACAACAACATGTGTGTATACCGTGGCATGCATGCCTACACAAACACACAATAACATATGTGTATACAGTGGCATGCATGCCTGCACAAACACATGCACATAAATACACACAACAACACACAACAACAGCAGCAGCATAATAAAGAAATGTGGACGGGGGCTGGAGAGATGGCTCAGCGGTTAAGAGCATTAGCCGCTCTTCCAGAGGACCCAGCTCTGATTTCCAACGTACACACGGAAACTCACACGTCTGTAGCTCTAGTTCCAGGAGATTCATTGCCCTCTTCTGGCCTCCATAGACACCAGGCATGTATGTGGTACACAGACAAGCACGCAGACAAAACACCAATACACATATGTGCAGCTGGGCAGTGGTGGTGCACATCTTCAATCCCAGCACTTGGGAGGCAGAGGCAGGTGGATCTCTAAGTCTGAGGCCAGCCTGGTCTACAAAGTGAGTTCAGGGTAGCCAGAGTTGTTACAAGGAGAAACTCTGTCTCAAAAACACAAACAAACAAAAACCGCAGACAATGAGGGCTAGGTTCATGAGGTTTCAGATTAGAAAGTTTATCCTGTAGGAAACCAGACTGGGGTCACTGTGTTACATTCTGTCTCTACTTTGCCCGTGCCTTGAGAATATGACTGACGCTGAATTCAAAAGTAATGGAGTAATTATTTTATGGAGTAAATTTCAAGACAGCGTAGCAGTCTGTGCCGTGGTTCTCTATTTTTTTTTTTTTTTTGGTTTTTCGAGACAGGGTTTCTCTGTGGCTTTGGAGCCTGTCCTGGAACTAGCTCTGTAGACCAGGCTGGTCTCGAACTCACACAGATCCGCCTGCCTCTGCCTTCCGAGTGCTGAGATTAAAGGCGTGCGCCACCATCGCCCGGCTGTGCCGTGGTTTTCGCTGGTTTCTCTTAACCAAATTTACAATCAAAATCAGGAAGGGAAAATGAAACAAAGAGGTGAAAAGCGTACAGTTCACCAGAATGGCAGCTTGTTTAAATATGGTTAAGGAGATCGGTAACTTTAACTAGTTACATAGTTAGCGGTTGGAAAGTAAGAAAGGTCCCTGACTCCACCAGGCTCCATGGCATGAAACAGCATGCCTACCAGCAGAAGGCTAACTAGGGACACAGCCTCACAGATTTAGGCCAGTGGAGCGACAGCACAAGGGGCCCATCTATTGCTCAGGCTGACAGAACTTGGCAAATCATCTAGATTTGCTGGGGCGCAGAATACAAGAGTTACGGGGTCATGGAGGCGCCTATCAAGATTTCCAAGAAAAGTCCATCAGGACACACGATGCTTAAGAGTCAGGATACAAATGAAGCTGAAGCTACAGCAAAGAAGAAAAACTGGTGATGCCGGAAACTTGGAAGATCTGCAGAGAAAAGCTATGGGCACCAAGTGTTGTTGACCCAGAGAGGCTGTGTGGTCTGTGCACAGCAAGCCCTTTGGATGGCGCTAACTGCCTGGTGGAGCTCGGATGATGCCACCAGATGCCTTTAATGTTGAGCATATAGCTAAAGGACTTCATGTTTGTCCTTCTGCTTTAGAACCATTCCTTCCTTTCAGAACAGGAATGTCGCAGGACACAGTGATACGCCCCTTTAATCCCAGCACTCGGGAGGCAGGATAGGCGGATCTCTGTCAATTTGAGACCAGCTTGGTCTACAGAGTGAGTTAAAGGACAGCCAGGGCCCAGGGCCCATATAGTGAGAGCGTGTCTCAAAAAAACCTAAAATAAAGAAATTTAAAAGAGGAATGGTAATGTCATTTTACATTGGAATTAACTTCTCGATCTTACAGACATTAAGAGTCTGCCTTGGATGGGCAGTGGTGGCACATGCCATGAATCCCAGTACTTTGGAGGCGGAAGCAGACGCAGGTGAATCTCTGCCAGATCGAGGCCAGCCTGGTCTATAGAACAAGTTCCAGGACAGCCAGGGGAACACAGAGAAACCCAGTCTTGAAAAACCAAAAATACATGGAGCCTTGGATCCATCCCAAGAAAAACATACCCGACCACTCCTCATTCACTCTTGGGCAGCACCTCCAAGTTTGATCTCACTTACCGTGCCCTAGTTCAGCCCACAGTGCTGGCTGGCAAGCTACCCCACACACCCTCTCCCTAGACGCTTCTGGGGCAGCCCATCAGCACCCATTCCAGGTGTGGCCTCTCCGATGCTGAGGAAGGGGAGAATGGTTTTCAGTCTGTCCACGAGTCTGAGAGCTGAGACAAATGCCCCCCACAAGCCCTGGACCCTGGAGCAAGATGAACAACAAAGGGGAGAAGCCAAGTGTCCAAGCTAGGGTCTGCTCCAAGAGCTAGAGCTAAGGAGGCCAATGGTGTGGGCAGGCTAGACCTGACCAGCTCAGGGAGAGATCCCTCCTGCTATCTGCTGCCCCGGTTTCTTGCTCACCAATAGCAGGTGGATGTCATCAGGCTGAAGTCTGTCACCAAGTCTGTAGGACCCACGGGGAAGGGGCTGAAGGGGAACCCTTATTCCAGGCTGTATCCATTTGCTGTCTGTCTTTGTGATAACAATCTGACTCCAAGCAGAACCTGAAGCAGAGCCCATGGAGGGATGCTGCGTACTGGCTCGCTTCCCTCCTGGCTTGCTCTGTTACCGTTCTTAAATAATCCAGGCCCACCTGCCTACAAGCGGCATCAGCCATTCTGCCCAATAATCATTCATCAAGAAAATGTCACACAGACCAATCTGATGGAGAGTCCCTCTTCAACTTGACAACAACAGCACGATTGACCCCTTGTCAACTTGAGGCACAAAAACATTACTGTTAAACTGAACCTTTCCTTCCCAGCCTTTCTCCACGACCCCTTCAATCCTAGCCCCCCCTGCAACTGAAGCTTCACCTTCACCAACGGCCTCTCCAGGAGTCTCACAGTGACTTACAAAGCGTCACAGCTTCTCTCCGTGATCCCTCCAATGCCGCAGCTTTCAGGCCACCCAAACCACGTGGGGACTCTTACACGTTATCAAGTTTGCCTTAAGAAAAAACCTTGAGCTCGTGGACCACAGCTGCTGTGGGCTGACCCTGAGGGAATACTTCCCAGAAGATCTCACCTCAGTTACGCTCTCTTTTTAACAAATCATGGCTGATTTTGCAGCTCCAGCCAATGAGCATCAATTGTTCCAGGAAAGCAAAGAATTTCATATCAGCGGGGCTGGTTTCTGGTTAATCACAGCTGATTCTTTAGTCCCAGGTGACCAGAACCGCAGAGTCTTCCCCTCCCTCCCCCAGCCAGAGACAGGGTTTCTCTGTGTAGTCCTGGCTGTCCTGGAACTCACTCTGTAGACCAGGCTGGCCTTGAACTCAGAGACCCACCTACTTCTGCCTCCCAAGTGCAAGTGCCACCACCACCTGGCAGAACCACAGATTCTTTTTTTTGGGGGTGGGGGGTGGGGTTTCGAGACAGGGTTTCTCTGTGGTTTTGGAGCCTGTCCTGGAACTAGCTCTTGTAGAACCTTTGTAAGTTCGAGGCTGGTCTCAAACTCACAAGATCCGCCTGCCTCTGCCTCCTGAGTGCTGGGATTAAAGGCGTGCGCCTTTAATCATTTGTATGATATTTTAAATTAAGAATGTGTGGTTCTGCCGGGTGGTGGTGGCGCACGCCTTTAATCCCAGCACTCGGGAGGCAGAGGCAGGCGGATCTCTGTGAGTTCGAGGCCAGCCTGGTCTACAAGAGCTAGTGCCAGGACAGGCTCCAAAACCACAGAGAAACCCTGTTTCGAAAAACAAAAAAAAAAAAAAAACAAAAAAACAAATGATTCCAACAGTTTAAAGGGCTCTCAAATCAAACTCCCCTCTGAAGCTTCACAGGTCAGACCTCCACTGTGTGCGCGGAAGAGCTCAGAACTCCAAACTTCTCCACCTTCCTCCCACACATGGTCAGGTCCACAGCAGTGCCCACTCCAGCAGCAACTTCTCTGTTTGCTTCCTGTTGCTGTGATAAAAACTAACCGAAAGCAACTCAGGGAGGAAGGCATTTCTTTCTCATCTTACACTGCAGGGAGCCAAGTCAGAAGCTAAAGCAGAGACCGCGGAGGAATTCCCGGCTTGCTTCCCAGGTCTGCCTTTCTTTCTTTTTAATTTTATGTGCATTGGTGTTCTGCTTGCACATATGTCTGTGCTGGATGCCCTGGAAAGGGAGTTAGACACAGTTGTGAGCTGCCATGTGGATGCTGGAATTGAACTCTTCTTCCTCTAGAAGAGCACTGGCTGCTCTTAACCTCTGAGCCATCTCTCCAGGCCCCCAGCTACCTTTCTTAAATAACCTGCCCAGGAACAGCACCACCCACAGCAGGCTGGGCCCTTCCACATCAGTCATTAATCAAGAAAATGCCCCACAGGCCAATCTGAGGTAAGTGAAAAAATCCTTCCCATAGCTGAGCAGTGGTGGCGCACACCTTTAATCCCAGCATTAGGGAGGCAGAGGCAGGTGGCTCTGAGTTCAAGGCCAAAGATAGTTCCAAGACAATCAGGACCACTCAGAGAAACCTGGCAGAGAGAGAGAGAGAGAGAGAGACAGAGACAGAGACAGAGACAGAGAGACAGAGAGAGAGACACAGAGAGAGAGACAGAGACAGAGAATGTCCTAGGAATGTATACATTCATGTCAAGTTGACAAAACTGAACGGCGCACAGTCTGAGTCATTCTGAAGTCACCTAGTACTTCAGGCAGTACCACAAACCTTTGGGGCTCTAACCCTGGGGAAATCCAAGCTACCCAGACCCCAAGCAGGAAGGACTCCAGGACCCCCAGACACAATCTGAGTGCTGTCCTTGCTGGGATAAAGGGTGGGGCCAATACAACCTCTCCCAGGCACAGGCCTATTCATGGGCTGCCAGGACTGAGGTTATTGTCCACTTCGCTATGTGGGTGAGGGCAGGGAGATACCCCACCCAGGGGGTATCCTAGCCACTTCAGGGTCAACCTTACACTCCATCTCACGCCTCAGCCTCTTGTGCCCTGTGGCCCCAAAATAGAGGTCCAGCAGGTCCTGAACAGTGTGTAATGACAGAAGGACACCCATGAAGAAGACAGACCAGTGACAGCAAGAGGCAGGAGGGAAACTTAGGCATAACAGACATGGACACTGGCTGCTCCTGGGAGCTGGCAGCCTGGCCCTCACGAGTCCCTGGGGCCCACCCCCGCCTTTCCCTGGGCCCGAAACCCAGGCTGCACCCTTGCTGGAGACTCTGGCCTTCCCCAGTCAGCTGGCCCTGCATTTTTCCCAGCTGAGAGCACTCTTACAAATACTGATTCCAAGCCGCTGATGAGCAGAGTAACAAGGCATGAAAACTTCTACCCCTGTGCTGGGATGTGCGTATGCATCCCACCTTCTTTCTTCTGTGTAGCTAAGCCGGTCATCGGCAGCCCTGGGCAGCTATCCTCAAGGGCTTCCTGGCTGCAGACACTAGAGAGCCGGAAGGCTGTGCCTAGCACCTCCCAGACGTCTCCAACCTGGTCTTTGCTCCCAGGACTACAGCGGTGCCCGTGGTATGACCCGGGAAGGGCACGGACCCCTGGCTTTGGCCCTTCCCCCGCCACGCCTGCTCCGCTCAGCTGCCCAGGCAGCCTGACCTTTCTGCTGCTGCTGCTGCTCAGCTCTTTGCAGAAGGAAAAAAATGTCTTTTAAAGCAAAAGGCAAACAAAAGCCGCTGGTTATTTTTAAAATTCTTGCTATTTTGGGGTAGGCACGTCTCCAGGGCAGCAGCCGGGGCCAAGCTCTTGGCCACCATACCCCTCTTACCCCCTGCCCAGCCAGACCTCAGAGGGCCAAGACTCTAAAAGAGAGGTTATGCCCCCATAACCCTGCCTGACAATGCTGGCAACAGTCCCGTGAACCAAGCTGGGCACGCAGGGTGGGAGTTTAGGGAAGGCTCTAGGTTCAAGGTGACCATGTGGTCCTATGAAGCCGCTTCTCCACCCTAGAGACAGGGCAGTGGGAAGAGGTACACAGAGAAGGGCCAAATAAGACAATTCCCTGATGATATGGATGCTCTAGAGCCCCAACTGGAAGACAGCACCTGTCTCCTGCATGGGCGGAGGTGATGCCAAGGTAGCCAGCCCTGGAACCACCTGGCACAGCAGTTCTAAGGAAGGCCAAGCAGGTCTGGACATCACACATGAGGATGAGGAGGAGCTGGTGGGGTCTTCCAGGCCCTGGCATGTGGGTATGCAGAAGGTTAAGCCTCCTGGCTCGCAGCCTCCTAGACTCAGATAACACCTCACCAAGAGATGGGCCACAACTGGCACCTCCAGGAAGGGTCAGTGCTCTGCCCTGGCCCTCTGGGATCTAGGGAGACCTAGGCTGGTGGCTGTGGCACGCGTTCTGGGGCTGAGGGGACCAACCCACCTTTCTAGAGGAGTGACTCAGCGGGTGTCCTGTGACTCAGCCTGCGCCCTGCAGGAAGAAGGCCGGTTGCCAATTCCCGGGGACAGGCCAGGGTCCCAGGCGGTGGTGGGTGGAGGCAGGAAGCCCTTCCTAGCCCCAGGCGTCCGGCTAATGCCCTGACCGCTCCCTTCAGATCACGCTCCAGGGCACCTGGACCTTCTGAGTCCTGAAGACCTTGGGTGATAAGTCCAGCCCACAGTCTCTCTGTCCTTCCCACCTCAGGTAGAGATCTGTTGCCACCACAGAAGGGGCTGTGATGGGGCTGTGATAGGGTCTGCTCAGGCTAGCAGCTGGGTAAACAGGCAGAGCTGTTACTTCAACAGACATGGGAGTCCAAAAACAGGCCATGTGTGGACTCCACCCCAAGAGATAGGGGACAGTAAAGCCCAGGGAGCCAACCAGGCAAGCCCACCACTCAAAAACAAAAATAAAGACAAAACGGGAATTGGGTGCGGCTTGGGGGGGGGAGGGTGCCTGCTTAGTATGCAGGAGGACCTGGACAGACGGCAAAGGAGCCAGATAATTCACGAAAGTGTGGGATAGAAGTCTAAGGTATGGTATGGCACACGCCTGTAATTTTAGCACTTGGGTCGAGGCATTCAAGCTCATCCTCAGTAATGTAGCAAGTTCAAGACCAGCCTGGACTACATGACAACATACAGTTTCATAAAAATTACAAGAACTAAAACCACGCTATACACCCAGAACAGAATCATCTGCCCAATCCACAGGGACGTCCTAAGCACAGCAGGAAAACTGTCAAGGAACCAGCAGGGATGAGCGGCCCTGCAGGGGACAGGAGGCTGTCAACTAGGGGTCCCCGCTAAGCAGACACCAAGATCCTGCATAGCAGCAGGGGGCTGGGCTGGGCTCCTGGACCCTGAACACCCCATCTGGCCCAAGCTCCCTGCCCCTCCTCCCCGCCACCCAGCCAGGTCAGGCCAGAAGGTCACCTAGAGGGGCAGAGGACGTAGTTGATCCCAAGAGGACCCCCCACGGCTGAAACCCAAACAGTTTAGTCTCGGGAGAGGTGCAGCGACAAAGAGAGGCCAGGGCAGCGGAGTTTGTTTAAAAACACAGAAAACAGGAAACCTTTGGGGGCCGCCAAGGCACGGGGACAGTCAGAGAGAGTGGCGTGGGAGGTGCACATCACTTCACACAGAGTGAGCAAGGGATGATGTGGGTGAGGGACAGTGGTATGTGGACACAGAGCCAGGGTGGCATCAAAGGGACAACCAGGGTACCCGCGGTCCCTGGGGCCGAGACCTCTCCTGAGCTAGGGGAGTGAGAAGAGGAAAGAGAGGGGAAGAGGAGGGAGGTAGAGGAGGGGGAGGGAAGAAAAGAAGGGGGAGGTAGCAGAGAAGAAAGAAGGGGAGGGGAGAGGTGGAAGGAGGAGGTGGAAAGAGAAGACATAGAGGGAGAGAGAGGGATTAGAGGGAGGGGAGGGGTGGGTGGGGAGAGGTATACAGGGTGAGTATGAAGCAACTTCCAGAGAGGAAAGAAGGGGGCCCCAACTCAGGACCCCTACTCTCCTACCCCAGGAGTCCAGCTAAAGGGGTCAGGTGGGCACAGCCCTGCACCTGCCCTGGCCCCTGGACTCTGTAACTTAAGCCTGGCCACAGCTATACTTCCTGCCACTTCCCTGGGCAACCCAACTGGTCTCAGGACATTGGCCACATGGCTGTGCGCCCAGCCAGGCCCAGGGAGCCATGCCAGAAGCTTCGGCCTCATGACCGCTAGCAGCCAGAGAGACTAGCAAGCCTGTCTACAGAACCCTCAACCCAGACAATTGCTTGAGCACAGGCCTGCGGTATGTCTAGGTGTCACTGAGCCACCACACCTGGGGCTGGTGTTCTTGTTCTTCCAGTCAGAGAAGAAAACCTGGGGCGGGGGGGGGGGGGGCAAGATCCAGTAGCACAGCCAACCCTGGGGCGCAGGCCCCTCTCCCTGGCCTAATTTGACTTTAACCAACATTTTTAGCCTTAGGTCCAACCAGCTCGGTCCTCATCCTAAGTGGCCTCAATGTCCTTGCATACTCTTTTGCCCTGAGCCTGGTACCTCCAGAGAGTCCTGAAGCTCAGGCCTTTGGGGCTGGCACCTGAGTAGTCCCCACACTACCAAGAGAGGACAAAGCCCCCGTCCAGCAGGAGGGCTGACACTCCTCACCTCTTCCTTCGAGCTGACAACACAGGTAGGGAGGGGCTACTGCCAAGACGCCAGGTTTGCAGACTGGGGATAGGGGAAGAGGACACAGGCCTGGGCCAGCCTACTCATCCCTGCCTGCTGAGGGGCTGCCATGAGGCCTGAGTCCAGTTCCCTGGCACCAGGTCTGACTCTGGAAAGAGGAAGATGGGAACAGCAACCTGAATACTGGGTCCCAGAAACCTTCAGAGGATACAAGGAGATAGAAGAGCTCCCTTCAACCCTTGGAAGTCAGGCTAGGACTCAAGAAACTGGAACCTCTTCCAGACCCTCCCCAGCAGAAAACATCCTCTTTCTCGCCTCCAATAAAAGCCCAGTCTCTCCTAGGTGTCCAGTCCAAGTGCCCTGGCTGCTCCCAGACAGGTGTCATCGGGACTAGCCTTCCAAGCCCAGTGCCAGCCTTGGACATAAGATCCAGGGCAGCCTAGCAGCCCAGGCCGCCCTCCCCAGGCCTGTAGGGCTCCCTGCCAACCACCCCCACCTCTTCCCAGGGCATCCGCTTTCACCAGAACAAAGGCTGCTGGCCAGGCGCTTCCTAATGCTTCCTGAAGGAGCCCCAGCCCGGGGCTAGCGCCTTGAAGGACCTCCCAGACCTGCAGCACAGACCCAGGAAGAACTCCCCCACGAAGGGCTGGAGTTGGTCTGCCTGCCCCAATCTCAGAGCTTCCTGCCCCTACCATGGCTGGCAGTCACTGGGCCAGCAGTGACAAGGGCTGGAGAGGACAAAGAAAGCAGACAGGGAAGGCTGGTAGTGGCCTCTTCTCAAACATAGCTGGACTGGGTTTCCCTTCCTAGTAAAACTGAGGCAGAGAGAGATAAGATGCCACCACGCCTGAAGCTCTCTCCCAGCTTGGGAACAACCCAAGGCCCAATGGACAGAGGTGAGAACCAGGCTAAGAGGTGGCTCTGGGCCCTGGAGGTAGCCGAGTCCACTGCCCTCCTTCACTCCCACACTGCACTTGGGCATAGTGCCCACCTGCTCTGGGTTGCCATGGAGATAGGGCCCCTGTCCCCAGCACTACCTCACCCCTGCCTCCTTAGAGCCAGCCAGGCAGGGCTGGGAGGAAGAGAAGGACCTGAGCACCCCTTGTTGCCCCTAGCAAGTGATAATCCACATACACGCCCTCTCATTGGGTGCCCCACTGCTGTGCCAAAGAGGTGGCTTTGGGTTCAAAGAGCTTCTGACACCCCGCAGCTCCGGGGTACAGGGATTCAGATGGTGGAAAGGCTGGGAGATAAGGGAAATAAATAGACCAGGTCAAGACCAAACCAGACAGCCCTGGGTGGGGTGGCCGCCTCCTCCTTTCCCTCCTTCTCCACACTGGCTGCAGGAACACTATTGAGAATCCGGGTTCTGTGAGGTTCTAGACTACTCGCTGAGACCTGGTCTGCTCTCCAGGTGCCTGTCATGGGATACCAAGTGGGGAAGCAGGGACCTGCTGTCCAGGCCTGTCCCTCAGCCTGTCTGTGATGACACCTTACTCTGCCCACCCCTCAGGCTGCGGCAGGCACAGAGACCCAGGAAGAAGCAGAGGCCAGCTGTGGTGGACTGGAAGGATGGCAAGTCTGTAGGATGAAACCCATAGCCGGCCCGGCCCCGGCCCCGGCCCCGGCCCCGGCCCCGGCCCCGGCCCCAGGCCCACCAAGCCCAGTTCACCTACACACTCTTACCTAGGTCCCAGGGAGCCTCAATATGGCCAGTACTCCCATAAGCCAGGATTCCAGAACAGAGTTTTGTGAGTGTGAGCCAGTCCTGGAGTGACACCAGAGTCCCCAGGTCCTGTTCACCTTGGGGTAGCTTGCTCATCGCTGAGAAACAGCCTGATCTACCCTCCTGCCCGCACAGGAGCCTGGAGGCCTATGAGGGTTCAGAGTGGCCAGCCTGGGTTCAGTCACTGACCCTCTGACCTAAAGGTGGTCACCACCACACAGGTATCTCAGGAATGTCCACTTCTACCAGGCTCCCTCCACATTCCTGCGCCCCTCCCATCTCCATCAGGAATTCCTTAGAGTAAACACCAAGGCGACGCAGAGGGCATGAGGGGCCCTAAGGCAGGGCTGCCAGGCCTTCCTGTGCCCCGCCAGCACCAACTCTGGCGTGCCCTTTGCCGGTGGCCCTTTCAGTCCCCTCTGCCTGTGCTGGCCCTGCTCCCAGCAGCCCTGTTCCAGGCTCTGCCTCCCCGGATGATGACCTCACCAATCCCATTGTCTTGTGCCCAAGGCGAGCTTGGTGGCTGGAGAGGCACAGACAAAAATGAACCCTACCTGGCCCAGGTCCAGCGTGACGTTGACCTCATTGTACTCCAGGCCACGGGACAGGGGTGGGCTCTGCCACCAGCGCTCGGTGCCATCGATCGCGTTGCTCACAGGGTGTGCCTTGTTGCTGTTGGCAGCTGTACAGATGTCACAGTACTGGCCCTGCAGGGAGAAGATGGCCAGGTGACCAAGAAGGGCTAAGCACCCTTCTCTCCTCTAGACCCACCATCCTGCCATAGGAACCCTGGGTCCCCCAAACTGGTCTCAGTCCTCAACCTTCCCATCCTCAACTTTCAGTTACTAAATCGGTTCAGGAGGTATGGCTCACATTACAGGAAAACCAGCTTCCCCTCCCCCCAAATTTATTTAATTTTATTTTTATGTGCATTGGTGTTAGGGTGTCAGGTCCCTTGGAACTGGAGACACAGACAGTTGTGAGCTGCCTTGTGGGTGCTGGGAATTGAACCCAGGTCCTCTGGAAGAGCAATCAGTGCTCTTAACCACTGAGCCATCTCTCCAGCCCGAAAACCAGAGTGTGAGGAGACACCTGCTTTAGGTGAGGAAAATCAAGGCAAGCCTCCATGGGAAGACAGCGTCAGAGGCATTCTGGGTAAAAGGAGTATGCTCTGGCCGAGGGCTGGCTATGGGAAAGGCTCTGGGGGATTGACTCAGCCAAAGAGCAAGAGAGATGAGAGCAGGTGAGACACCCTTCACCCCTACCAACAACCACACTACCACTCTCCCTGCAAGGAATCCTACAAAGGGATAGTGTGTGTGTCTGTGGTATATGTCTGT
>NC_022033.1:1629668-1636856 GCF_000317375.1 Microtus ochrogaster | reverse complement strand
GTGTGTGTTCGTGTATGTGTCTGTGTGAGTCTGTGTGTGTGCACATGCGTGTGTGTAAAAGTAAGAAAGAGCTATTAGGAAGAGGAATCATCTGGGGAAGAGGGTTCATGGGGGAGTCAGATGCCCCCCCACCTGTGCCTGAAGGCCCCACCCCAGTATGTCCAGTACTTCTAGGTTGGATCTC
This sequence comes from Microtus ochrogaster, assembly GCF_000317375.1. Classification (NCBI taxonomy): domain Eukaryota; kingdom Metazoa; phylum Chordata; class Mammalia; order Rodentia; family Cricetidae; genus Microtus; species Microtus ochrogaster. Next base: position 1,636,672 of record NC_022033.1, on the reverse strand, counting down.
CAGACAGGAGTTAAGCTGTCTGCATCCATCTTGTGGGGGGCTCTGGCAGAATGCAAAGATGTGGGCAGTGGCAGGAGAGACCTGGGGCTGCCACCTGCTGCGTCTGAGGTCTGGGACAAAGCCAAGTCAAGATGCCCTGGGAGCCTCAGTGTTCCCATCTGCAGGGTAGGGATAATGTTGCCACTGCCATGAGCAGATCACACACAGGGCCTGGCAGTTGCTTCAGTCACAGCCCCGCCACCTGCTAGGAAGTCCCAGCAAAGTCCTAGCCTGCTGTCCTGGTGGTGAGGGGAGGTGCTATGGCTCCAGGCCAGGAGAACCCCCTCCACTCCCCAACTCCACAAGGAAACCAGACCTGTCCTACACAAAGGCAGCCCTGGAGACTTGACACTGACGGTGGCCCAGAAAGTGACCCCACTCCTCCCAGACTGAGCATGGGGTACAGGACTTCTTTCCGAAGAAGCCTGCCCCAATTCGGAGGTCTCAGTGGCAACAGAGCCTCCAGCCCCCACCCAAGTCCAGCTAGCTCTGGACTTCCGCTTGTCTGCCCATTCCTAAGGTTGTGTGTGGTTCCCAGAACCCCAGGTGTTGACCTCTGGGGAGCTCCTGCCTGGCAGCCTGTAGGGGCGTTGGCACTTACTGTTCTGATCTTGGTTTAGATGTCAACCTCAAGGCATTGTTCTGGACCACCCAAGAAGCTGGCCTGCCCCCTGCCAGACACTGCCTACTGTATTTCTCCCCCCACACCAACTATCTGGATGGTCCCACCGGGGCCGAGAGCACTTTGGTGTTGGACACACCTTTGTACTCCGCCACCCACAGTTGCCTCATAGAGGGGCCAGGACTATGGTGAGCCTGTCTGTCAACCTCACCAATGATCCCCTACCTGCTCTCAGAGCCACAGGATGGAACAGGGGACCAAGGGATTCACCGATAGGACCCTGCCCCTGTGGGTACCAAGCAGGATGGGGTGGGCAGGCCTCATAGAGAGGCTTCCTCTCATCCAGACCACATGGACTCCAGAAGACAGGCCCAGGCTCAAGGATGCAGGTGGGTCTCCAGTTTCCCAGAAGTTTAGGCAGTAGAGAGGGTCTTAAGAGTCAGGAAGTCGCACTGAGAGTTCCCAACCAGCTATTTACTGAGCAGCAAGCCACAAGCACCCTTGGTAGCTGGACTTCCCCCCGCTGACCTCTGGCTGAGAGCAGACAGGGCTGGGAAACCAGGCTTCCTTCACCCCTCTGCTGCAGAGGGTCCTGCCAGGAACAGAACTAGGAAGCATAGGGGCTGATTAGGAATTTCCCTTCCAGTGAGTCACCAATTGCCCTGAGTGGAAGCCAGAAGAGTTCTTCTGATGCCCACCTAACCCTAGAAGGGTAGGAATGCCAACCCACACCCCACCTTGCCCAGAGGCCCTGTGGGAGTCACTCAGGCTCCTACCTGGGATACCCAGTCCCTCTTCTTGTCATAAAGAGTCCCTGACTCCCTGGGGCCATGCTGTGAGGCTGGGTGTTCAGGCTAACCCCTTAGATAGTGGGCCCTTGGCAAAGCAGCGGTTACTTTTACTTTCTCACCAAGGAGGTGCGGCAGAGAGGGGCTCAACCTCTGACCACCTGGCTGGGCCTTTACCACTATGCGGAGGTAATCACCTCCACCCAAGCCAGGAGCCCTTTGAGAAGGCCCTGTGCACAGGTAGAGCCAGGAACCGCTGTGTGGGGTGTAGACATGGACTTCAGTTCTCATTCCAGGGAGCCCTGTTAGTCCTTCTGGGTCAGGTCTGAAGGTCCCGACTGGGCCCCCTCTTGAGAGCCAGCTCCCAGACACTATACCCAGGGGACCACACAGTCCAAGAGGCACCCCCACTTCCAACTGTTCACCTCAGATAGCTCCTGTTTCAAAAAACAGGTGCTTGTAATTTTCCAGGCCTCAGTTTCCCTTCCTCTAATGGCCCGAACACCTTCTTACTCTCAGACTTAGAAGCCAGAGCATGGGGGAGCCTGGCCCTTCTCAGCTCCCCTACACACACACCTTGGAGGCTCAAGGGTGGGCTAAGTGGGCAGCACGGAGGGTGGTGGTCAGGTAAGCAGTCAACAGAAGTAAGCTCCTTCATTTCTCCCCTTTCTCCACCCCGACGATCTTATTTCCATCTACTTTCCGCCTCCTCAGCCTCCTTCCAGGAAGGTGGAAGTAGGTCCCTAGAGGGCAGGCAGCTAAACTTATTAGGCCCTTAGGGCTCCGAACTCTCCTAACACCCTAAAGTGAGGCAGGGGTCCTGCAAAGGGACTACTTAGCCCACCTGCAGGTTCAGCATGAACGCCGGGCCTCCGGGGAGTCTCTAGGCACAGAATCCTATCTCCTGGGAGACTGAAGCCGAACGACTAGCACCTGCCGGGCAGGGGGCTGCCCCTGATGGCCCACAGGTGTTCCCGCTCAGTTAAAGCTTTGCCTGCCTGCGCACTCCCACCGCCCTCCGGAGTTCCCAGATCTCAAGCAGAGAAGCTTCAACTCTTGGCTGGGACAGTGAGACCCAACACCCGAAGAAAGGGCGCCGGCGCGGCTTCCGCGCTCATTCCGTCGTCCCCATCCGGGCGACCAACAGGTTCCAGCCTGTCCCGGGAGAAGAAGGAGCTCCCGCCCCCTCCTCACAGTCAGCGGGCACCCTGGCCAAGTCCCGCCCACTCAGGGATCCGGGACTCAGGGCCGCCAGGGACTGCTCACCGGTCAACCCCCCCACCCGAGCTTCACCGGCCCCTGGGGCCCTTGGTCCGCGACCCGGACACTTCATTGGCTCTTCCCGAGGCACGTGCAGTTTCTGCACGAGTTTCGGTGGCTGCGTTAGGCGTTCTTCTTGATCCATGAAAACGTGGGACCGGGGGTCCTGATGGGAGAGTCGGTACTTAGACTCCCCCCCCACACACACACACACCCGTCTCGGGGAGCCCTAGGAGTCGGCTGGGTACAGGATCTGGAGTAGGAACTGCAGGATGGTGTAACCAGCTCCTCCGCCCCGTGCTCACCTGGATGGTCTGGTTGGGATCCCCGCCGGCCACCGGACCCCCAACCAACTTGCAGTAGAGGTCCTCGGTGGGGCGTGAGGCACTGCGCGCCGGGGCCTCCTCGCCGCAGGTCGCGGACGCGGTGATGCGGGCGCCCTCCGCCAGGTTGAAGTAGGGCGGGTGCAGGCTGAAGCCATCGCCTCCGGGAGTCCGCGCCTCGCCCCGCAGCGCCAGCCCAGCCAGCAGCAGCAGCAGGAGGAGCGGCGGCGGAGGCAGCGCGGGGCTCCGGGGGCCACAGGCGCGCGGTGCGCACCCCGCGCACAGCCGCCCTCCGCGCTTCGCCATCTTCCTGCTGGGGGCAGCGGCTCTAGGGACAGCGCGCGCCGCAGGAGCCTAGCGAGTCTAGTTCGGAGCGGCCGGCCCGGCTGACTCCGCCTGTCCGAGGACGTCAGGCCCCGCCTCGGCCCGCCCTGGCGCCCGAGTCCTGTGCCCCGAGGAGGGGGTTGGGGAAGGGCACGAGGGAGGGGGCGGCCTGGGGACCTTAACCCTTCGGACCCCGGCCAGACCAGCGTCCCGGAAGGGGCACCTGCTGGCCCCCGGCCAGACCGTGGGAACTTGAAGCTACTGAGCCTTTCCTCTCTCCCAGGTCGAGGCTTCGATCCTTAGGAAGACCCCCCCTTCCAACTTGCCTTTAACCTGGATGCGCGGAACCCCAGCAATACGGGCCTGCCTCTACCCGCCCAGAGGCTCCCTTTTTGTTTCCCTAAGTTCAAACAGGTCTCAGCCACCTGGCGCCTCCCCATTGCCCTATCCTGTTTCTTCCTTCTCTGTTGGTGTTTGTATAAACTGTGTGTGGCCGTGGGTGGGGACCCAGAGGGGATATGATCTGCAAATGGTCGGGAAAAGACTAGACAGGAGGGGACCCCCAGCTTCCTCCATTGTCGGGGCAGATTTAGCCCCGTCTACCCGTATTGGCTAAAAATCCTCTGCAATAAGGAATCGATCAGGACAGGAGCAAATGAATGACACAGGTGCCTGCCCATAGGGCATTTCCAGGAACGCTCATTGCCCTGTAGGTGCCAGTCTGAGACTTTGGTTACCCATCTTTTAAGCAAGCTGTGCCTCTAGCTCCTGTGTTTGGGGGGTACAGTGGGCTCCGTTTGATCTGCCAGGCTGAGTCCATGCTGCAAGAATCAAGGGCCCTAGAGGCTGAGCTTAGATAATTGTGAGACCTCACTTCAGCCACAGCCTCTGGGTCTTCTCCCCTTGGATCCTAGGGCCAAACGCATCTCCAGGAAAGTCCCAAGCGGGTAGGAGTGGGATACAGCAGCAGGGCTAGCAGCTCCCCATAGTCTCCTCGCCAGGCCACTTTGGGGGTAAGGCTCCCATCTTCCTGGGATTCTGGATAATGTCCCAAGGGTCCGAGTGGGTTCCTGATGTAGTGTCCTGGCCGGGTCCTGACCCGTAGTTGTTAGGAAAGGTTGCACCACCCTCACGTCTTCCTGGCTGTCCCCAGCCTCCTACAAATCTTAAACCCCAAGGGGCTGGATGGCTCCCTGCCTCCGTTGAAAACAGGTCAATTCGACTGAGACAAGCTGGCCTCCCTGGATCATTCCACCTTTTCTTCCCCGGAATTCTTCTACAACCTCCCTCTCAGTTTCCCACCTGGGGGAGGGCTAGGCAGTGGCTTCCCTTTGCTGTAAAGGCTTGGTGTGGGGGAGGGGCTGGTCCAGGGAGGGCGGGAGACCGGGAGGAATCTGGAATTCGGTAGAGTAGGCTCAGGAGCAGATTTATGGCCCCGTGTGAGGCACAGCTGGGTCAGTAGCAGGTTCCCAGAGGGCTGCCCCACCCTCCTACTGCCTGGAGGCCCCACCATGCTCATCAGGAAGCTGTTCCAACCCCTATTCCCTTTGACAACTGGGGGTCCAAACAGCCTGAGGCTGAAAGATAAAGTATTAAAGTGTCTGCCCGCCGGGCTTGATAGCCTGCTGACTTCATGTGGATTTCTTGAGGAGCTAAAGGGCAAAGGTTGTGCCAAGACTCCTCTGAGCCCCCTAGTGGCCAGGCCAGATGTACTTGGGATTGGTCCCAGAAGACTGACCAGTGGGAGAGAGGGGCAGATGCCTGAGAATGTGCTGACTCAGCCCAGCAGCCAGCAACCAGAGGGTTAACCCCAAGCTAGCTACTTCCCAGCAGACAGCTGCCCCGAGAGCAACTGGTGGCCGGCAGAGCGGGGCGGGTGATGTGGGCACAGGGCATTGTGGTACAGGACTGGCAAGGTATCCACACTCTACCCGTACCCTGTAGCAGCTGGTGTGCCTGCGCCAGGAGGGAGCAGCTGGAGCTGGAGCTGGGGAACGGAGCAGGAGGAGATATCCCACGAGGTGGTTTCCTCGGCCCACTCCCCTCTGTACTCACGCCTACCCCCATTCCCTCCTGACCGGATCCCAGTCTTCGCTACCGTGGGCCAGGATCTTCAATTTCCTCTAAATCATAAGCAACCCAGTCAATTTTCTTCCTCATGGATGGAGGCAGTCAATAGTTTGAACTTTTAAAGAGAGAAAGAATTAAATCAGTTACTTCTGTTCTCAGGTGTGCCTTTTGGGATCTTTTGGGCACCAGTCCCCAGGGCTGACTCCTTTCTTCTGTCAGCCCAGACATCACCAGAGGGTTCTGTCGAGCACCTACAGAAGAGGGTGCCTGTCTGGCCTGAAGGAAGCTGGCCTTGAGAGGCCTGGGCTCAGGGGGAAGCAGAGGGGTCAGCTGCAGCTTGTGAAGGAAGAAGTCTGGTATATTTGTCCTATTCCAAAGACACCCTAGGGGTACACATCAGCCCCTGAGCCACCCAACCTGGGGACAGCTGTTGGAAACAGCCAGACAATGAGTCATCCGCCTCAGCTCCAGACGCCCACCATGGGAGCCCCTGGGGAATCACCCAGAGGACAAGAGGGTGCCCCTTGTTTACACTCAAGCATGTCACTAGGGTCCATCTTCGGCTGGCTGTCATACCTTCCCGGAGAGTTGACTCTCACCACCTCACAGCTGAAAAGAGGGGTCCAGTTCTGTGCCTCCACAGGGACAGGCTTTGGAGAAAAACCAGTATGGAAGCCACATTCCCTTTCTCAGGGCTTCTCTGAGGCCCTTGCAGGGAGCCAGTGGGGAACCTCTATCCCTGCCCGTGGCGTGCAGCCAGGAGCCAGCAGCAGGGCTGACTCTGGCAGCTGCTGTCAGCAAGATCCAGCTCTGTCCTCCAAAGATTCAGGTTGGGCAGATGCCAAAAAGAATCACAGCCCTGAGAAGCTGACATCAGGATGTCGTAAACCCAAAGGACAGCATCTGGCCTCTGTTGACCACTGCTTGGTAGAGTAGCACATGGTGTCCCTCCGTCAGCACTGTGCACTGTGAACCCAGCCTAGAGCTGGGGAGCTTGGTGATCTGGGGGTGGGCAGTCGTGGTAGCCTCAGAGACCCCTCCCCCAAGTTCGGAAAACCCTGTCCCAAGGGCAACTACCTGGTCTACCTCCCAAAAGACTCCTGGCTCCTGCACCCGTAAGGAGGGGTCTGAGGGCTACTAGACATCTCTGGTCTGAGACAGGACCTGGAGACAGTTCCTGGCTGTTCTTCAGGCAGGGATGTCTCCCCTCATGGTTCTTTAGAACCTTCAAGCCATGGTTCCATGAAAATATATGTATACCCGCACATAGTATACTGTCTTGTTTCCACAGGAGAACCTAAGGTCCAAGCAGTCCATCACCTCTGCAGGCACTGACCCAAGGGTGGGGGCCTGATAGGTGGGGTGCGTCAGGAGAGAGTATAATGGTGGCTCAGGCCCCAAGCACTACACAGGGCTCCTCAAGGTTCCTCTCCCTACCCAGCTTCTCTTCTCCACAGGTCGGATGAAGACGTAACTTTAGCTGGATGTCCTGAAGAGAGAGGAACACTTATAACAGGTATACAACCTAGGGAGGCTTCCATGCAGAGGTCAATGTGATGCTCAAGAATTCAGGGTCCA
>NC_022033.1:1623217-1629288 GCF_000317375.1 Microtus ochrogaster | reverse complement strand
AAAAAAAAAAAAAGAATTCAGGGTCCAACTCGGATGCTCCCCTAGCCTTAGTGAGTTTATCTAAGGGTTGGATTCAGATCACTAGTGGACAGGATGAGGTGCCTAGATCCCAATAAGTAATAGTCCAACTTCTGGGTTCCCCTGCCCTGAGCCCAGACTGTTTTCAAAGAAAACATGTAGAAGTTTGAAGGAAGATCTATGTTCCCAGGGAGACCCCTTGTCACTACACCCCAATTATTTTCTTGTTGATCTGGCCACTTCCACGCCTGGGGGGCGGGGTCAGGAACTGGAAGGATGGACCTCCCCAGAAGCCTCCCTGCTGGAGCGTACTACAGGTGAGACACACTGCATCCAGGCCAGACATTTCCTCTACCTGACAGCTCACAAGGGGACCAACCGTTCGCCTAGGAGACAAATGTCAGGTCATTCTAGGCCCACCAGCTTCCTGAAAGGGATAGGCCTGGGGACCCCAGGTGCCAACAAATAAAAAGAACTGTCCTTCTACGGTGAATCAGCTCCTAGGAACTATGTGGGAGAGAAAACATCTGCGTACCTCCAGGCACCCTGCTGCTGAGAGATACAGCGCTTGGGATCCATCTTGCCTTCTCTACTCCATCCCCATCACCTCCTAGATAGTACCCTGAGAGGGCAAGCCTCTAGAGAGAGAGCAAGAGGAGCTCTGGGAACAGTGGGAGACTGGCCTGCAGGGATGCTGTGCTCTGCCCCAAGGCTGCCCAGTGCTCCAACAGGCCCCTCCCTACCCTGGCTGGTCAAACTGGCTCCCATGGGTCAGGTGGAGGGGGGGCAGTGAGGGCTTGTGAGAGGTGCCCACAGGCAGCCTTATATGGCCAGGAGGCCTTCAGCTCAGAAGGAATGTTCTCCTGAGGGAAGGCCCTGGGGCAGAGCCTGCTTGCTGCAGGGAAAGGCTTTCTGGACGGTCGGACTGCTTCCCACGGGCCTTCTGGCTACAGCCCAGCAGGGGAGCTTCGGGAGTATGGATGTGTGGGGTCCTTAAACTCAAACTGGGCCAGGTTTTCCGCACTGGCAGAAACAGAACTAGAGGTCTGCTTACCCTACACATACCCACCAGACAGTTCTCCTTCGCCTGGGCCCAGCAGCCCCTCTGCCCACCCTCATCTCTCCTAACCCTCCTCATTGCTCTCAGGCTGCTTTCTGCCTCTCTGTCTCTACCTCCATCTTTATTTCTGCTTCTCTCTGTGTCTTTTTATTACAGTTTCTGTCTCTCTGTTTTTGCCTCTGTGTTTCTGTCTTTATCTGTTTCTCTCTCTCCCCCTCTGGTCAGTGCCATCCCAGACCTTCCAAACTCAGCAGCAAGGTCTGGAATGGTCCTGACAGGACTGGGCTGGACAGTGGACCATACCCTGGACCCCCAAGCTGACAGGCCCCAGTTCTGCAGCTGCCATAGGGCTGAGTTTCCAGAAGCTTCTCAGACCTGCAAGTCTATCCTGCCCCCAAGTCTCTTCCACCTGTCTTCTGGGAACCCCTCCTTACTATCCTCAGAAGCTGTGCCCTGACATTACTCCCCCACCTGAGCCCACCCCAAGGCACCCAGAGCACCCCCCCCCATGCTCCTTTACTCAACATCTTATTTGTGATATTGCAGTGGCTTGAGGCTACTTTAGGGGCTAGTCGCTCCAGAGCACCAAGATCCTGCCTCACACTGGCAGGTGGCGCTGGGCCTGGTTCTCATTCATGAGGATCATGGGACATGGGATCCTTACACAGCAAGGTAGCTTCCTATCCTTCCTCCTCCGCACCGGAAGGGCTGCACTGCCCCAGCTCAGGGAGGAGTGTGCTGTCCCCGGGAGGCTGCTGCTGCTGCTGTCCTTTCACCGAAGCCCCCCCCCTCCAGGAATCTGCAGCGTGGTTTGTGAGAACTAACACCAGCATCAACGGGCAGCAGCTAACAGCCTGTGTGACTGCCCTTAGAAGTGACATGGAGGCTAATAAACACAGCCAAACTCTGACCACCGCCTGGATGGTAAGCTCCATGAGATATGGGATGACCAAGGAACACTCTGGGAGACCTTTTGCGCAAGGCTAGCATGCCGAGACCACTGGTCACAGTAACTGAGTCATGGGTATATCCAAGAAGAATGTGGGGGCTTTTCTTGATAATAAACACTTTATATGTCTCCATTAAAAATCAAAACAGTAGCCAGACTGTGGAGGTACAGGCTTTTAATCCCAGTACCATGGAGACAGATACATGCGGATCTCTGAGTTGGAGGCCAGCCTGGTCTACAGAGTAAGTTCCAGGACAGTCAAGGCTACACAGAGAAACCCTGTCTCGACCCTACCCCACCCACCCCACTCCCCCCAAAAAAATCAAAACAGTATCAGCAAAGAATTAATGACTCTGAGTCACTCAGCTCCGCACACAAGAGCCCGTGAGGTGGGATGGTTCTGCACACTTAAACCCAGTGCTGAGTCACTGCTGATCCAAGTGGCCACGTGACCCAAGGTCCAGTCCACCGTGGCTCTCACACTGAGCCGGAGGCCAGCCCCTTCCTGTGCCACGTGCTGGAGGCTGAGCAGAGAGACAGGCCAAGCGGGCTAAGGACTCGGTGCTCAGACATCATCTTTGCCACCTGAGGCCTACAGGGGTGGTCTTTGCTCTGTGGCCCCTGAGCAGTGATTAAATAGTGTGAGGGGATTGACTGCACACACAGCCGAGGTGCAGCCACGTCGGCAGGCTGGTGGCAACTCTAGAAGTAAGTACAGACCCTTGACTCATGGAGCCGGCCACAGGGTGTTGTGCATCCAAGTCTACAGGCCCCACAGCTGAGAGGTGGCGGTGGCCCAGTGACTGCCAGCCATGACTAGCACCGGAAGGAGGTTCGAGAAAGACTTGTTCTTCCACCGACCTGGAGGGCCAACTCTTTCGAGAGGCTGTCCAAGGCTCAGAACATGCTGTGGCCTTAGCCCTCCTGGGTCTCAAAGGGAGGCTCAATTGTGCAAGCTCAGTGACTGAATCTGGTCTTGGAGCTGATGGGGGACCCTGAGGGCAAGGCAGGTGCCTGGGGCTGATCAGGCTGTCAGTCAGTGGAGGCAGGGCTACGTCCTGGCAACCGTAGCCACACAGACTTCTGTCAGCAGCTGGGCCGTCACCTGCACTAGAAGGCCTCAAGGCCTGCACCCATGTTTAGGTTCGCAGTGGACCCAGGATGCCCAGCTCGCATACTGGAGAGAGATACCATGGAACCCAGGAAGTAAGACTTATGGGCCCTCCTGTCCTGTCTTAAGTAGAACCACCAGCCCAGGGTCCTGTGGAGTCTGGAGTCTGGCTGGAAAAGCTCCATCCCGTCCCATATACAGGAGACCTGGTGTATGTCTTCTAGGGATCTACAGCGCTTCAAATTACCAAGTGATAGATACCCAGCTACTATCCTAACATTGGCTGTCACCCCAGACTGATAGATAGCAGACGGCTAGGAAAGTCCCATGTGGGCAGAAAGTTCAGAAGGAACTTGTGGTGCCCAGCTCAAGTTCCTTGATGTGGGAGGTGTTACCACAGCGAGATCCTGTAAGGCCTGCAGGCCGCTCCTGGCCAGGCTGGGCAGCCTTCAGTTCAGGCCAGGCTATCCGGGAACATGAAGGTCACACCTGGAAAGTAGCTATGCTCCTACCTATGTGAAAGGGGGGGGGGGGGAAACTAAGATGGAGGCTCTGCTCCAGGTCTCTGTTTGCCCCAAGTTTCAACATTAGCAAAATATTTGTCCTATGACTCTTGAGTGGAGACACATTTCCAGGGAATGTAAACACATGAAGACTCGCAGGCTCCTGCTTGCTGAGGACGTGTGCGTGGGAGGAGGTGGTGCTGTAAGTAGTGTTCTCCGTAGGGATCTGTATGTTGTCCCAGCAGCCAGCTGAGGGGCTGTGCCTGTCCTCTCTGGGCTTTCTCTTGGGACCCCAGCAACAGTCCTGCTAAGGGTGGGAGGGAGAGCCGCCGTGCCATCTCCTGACAGGCGGACCCAGACTCCTAGCGGCTGGTGATGCTTGGATCCCAGCTCTCCCCAGCCTTGCTATGCTGTCAGGCGAGACGTGACCCCTGGAACCACTGGACGCAGTGTGAATTGTGTGTTCCCACCTTGGTCACCATCTGCCTTGGGCCCTCTGACCCAGTCCCGGAGACACTTCTCTGTGCATGGAGCCAAGGGCCACTTCCTGGCCTCAGCAGGCCTGTGTATGGTCCGATGGGACACTGTCACCTGGAATCACAACACCTCTAGAAACCGGTTCCCAGGACAGACTGTAGCAGAGGCCACCTGTGACTGATGTGGGTGGACATTTGACCCCAGATACCAGTGACACTGTGTTCCTCCCCAACCTACATGCTTCCGCTCCACCCTGCCCACCAGGCTGGAAAAGCCCCGACCTAATAGACTGACCTCTTTCCAGTCCTCTAGGTTTGGCAGGACCCCTGCTGTCCTCAGTCAGGCCCAGCCCAAGTCCACCGAACTGAGCCTGGGTAGAGGTTATCTGGGTCCCTGCTGATGCTGGCACAGGTTGTGGGCCCCTCTCTCTACCAGGAATGCGCAGAGTCCCCGCCCCCCTGCCCACCCAGGTAGAGGAATGCAGTGGGCCTCTTTCTGGAATTCCCCTAGGCCTGGCACCACTGGGAACCTGTCTCTGTACACAGTGGCACCAGCACTCTCCGCCTGTCTTTATGGTGGGAGGGACAAGACCAGCTCAGGTCTGCTCACTTGGAAACTGAGTCCACTCCTCTAAGAGACCTCCCTCACCACACCAGCCATGTAGCTCCTTTTTGGGACCATAGCTCTTTAAACCCCCCAACCACCCACTACTGGGCTATGGTTAACTCCATGGTGTTGACCCAGAATGCAGAGTGCCCCCAAGTCCCATCCCCAGCGCCCCCAAATGAAAACAAAACCTGTCCTGTAGGCACTGCTGACTGTTTAGATTGTCACAGGTCCATAGGGAGCAGCCTGTACCCGTGTGGTTATGAGCAACCACCATGGCCTCTACCAAAGAGCCCTTGTCCTTGTCCCTAGTGTTGAGAAACACAAATATTTCCCATATTGTCACTGTCCTGTGGGAAACCTCTGGGACTCTCTTGAACCGCCACCTGCCCTGCCCTGCCCCTCTCAAGATGGGACAAACAGGTACTTGTCTATACTTGAACTGAACAAATACCCAGAGTGATGGGAACTGCGGTTCCGGTACCCTGGAATTGGAACTAGGGACGCTGGCCAGACAGCAGGGGCTGCACAGAGCCCAGGCCAGGCAGATGGGGAAGCAGGAGTGGGCCGGAGGCTCTTCGTGGCTGGGCCTGGGGCAGGACAGGGCCGGACAGGGCAGGGAGTGTCCAGGCTTTATTATACAGTGAAGAACACTGCCCATTGGTTTTGTGGCCATGAGCTTTCCACAAAGGGAGTAGGCAAAGTGCTCACAGGAAACAGCAGGCCAAGGAGGAACATAAGGCAGTGGAGATGCTGGGAGCGGAGCGAGGGGGTTTCTCAGATGGATGCCTTCATGGACCTGAATGATGGCCCCTGCAGTGCACAACTTTGGCTGCAGCGGCACAGCCAGCTTAGACTTCAGTGGCTAGCCAGAAGTAGAGTGCATCCAGGGTCCCTGCCTTCCTACACACTCAGAAAGCTAGCTGGAAAGCTCGGCCCACTGTCGCCAGGAGCTCAGGATAGACTTCAACCCTGTTGAGCTGCCTTCCTTCCCTGCTGCAGGAGGGCACAGAAGAGGAGAGTTCTGAACCTTCCCACAGGGCCTTGACTCTCCCGCAGTTTTTCCTTGGGTTCTAAGAACATTCCAGAGAGACTGTAAAGCTGGTGGGGTAGAGCCTCCAGGAGCTACGGCGCCAGGCTGAGGGAGTCAAGCCCAGCAACTTGCCTGGGCAGGAATTCGGATTCTCTCTCTTTCCACTGCAAACCTTGGCCTCAGGTTTGTCTTGGCAGCCTCCACCACACCCAGATGACAGTTACTCTTTGATGGAATGGGCCCTGGGGGAGCAGGCGCTTCCCTCTGCGGTACACCCAGGCTCCCAGCTGTGCATCTCACCAGGTCCCCAAATT
>NC_022033.1:1615480-1622150 GCF_000317375.1 Microtus ochrogaster | reverse complement strand
TCTTCTGGCCTGCAGACATACACACAGACAGAATATTGTATACATAATAAATAAATAAATATTTTAAAAAAATAAAGGTTAAAAAAAGAAAAAAATAGCAGAAAAAACCTAAACCGTGAATATCACAACACAAATGTTTCTCTTCACAGCAATTCTCTCCACTGTCAAGCGGGGGTCAAGATGCCACATGGGCCTACACACCCAGAATACTGCTGTTAGAGACAGGACAAACCGAGAAACTGCCACTCAAATTAACATGCTTTAAAACCTGGCATGTTGGTGTACACCTTTAATCCCAGGACTTGGGAGGCAAAAGGAAGCAGATTTCTGAGTCCAAGGCAGTGTCAGGTGAAGACCAAGTTCCCGGATAGCCAGGGCTATCTCAAAAACCAAAATAAAAGCCAGGTGTGGTGGCGCATGCCCTTAATCCCAGAACTCAGGAGGCCGAGGCAGGTGGATCTCTGTGAATTCAAGGCCAATCTGGTCTACAAAGCGAGTTCCAGGACAGCTAGGGCTACACAGAGAAACACTATTATGAAAAACCAAAAATCAAAAAAAGAAAAGAAAGAAAAAAGCTGAGCAGTGGTGGCACATACCTTTAATCCCAGCACTCCGGAGGCAGAGGGAGGAGAATCTTTGTGAGTTCAAGGCCAGCCTGGTCTACAAGAGCTAGTTCCAGGACAGCTAGGACTATTACACAGGGAAACCCTGTCTCTAAAAAGCAAAAAAAAAACAACAACAACAACAAAAAAAAAAAACAAGAAAAACCAAAAATCAATCAATCAATGAAATAAAGGTGGTTTGACAAAGCAGAACTTTGCTTTTTCACAGAAGGGTGTGTAGCTGTCAAAGCCGGAAACTAAGCATAACCAGCCCCAATGGTGTCAGCCTTTATCCCTAACTCAAGGGGGACTTGGCTCTTCCTCATTGGCTGAATCAACCTCACAGTTTACACCTGATTGGTCAGTTGGAAAACTAGCAACAAAGGAAATTGAAAAGATACAGAGATAAGGGATGGGTGTTTTTAAATGTTTCTGAAACTATTGTTTTATGTGTATACATGTTTTGCCTGTATGTATGTCTGCAAGCCATATGCATGTGTGGTGTCCATGCAGGCCAGAAGAGGTCAGTGGAACTGGAGTTAAAGACTGTTGTGCAGAGAAACCCTGTCTCGAAAAACCAAAAAAAAAAAAAAAAAAGACTGTTGTGGCCACCGTGTGGGTGCTAAGAACCAAACTCAGGTCTTCTGGAAGAGCAGCCCGTGATTTTAACTGCTGAGACATCCCTCCAGCCTGAAGGGGTAAATTTTAACAGATAACTATTCCAGGAAGTTGTGGCAATGAGTCAGGGTGTCAGACATATGGACATTCCAAGAGGCAGATTATATCTGGCTAAACAAACACGCCGTCCTTAACAGAACAGAGAAGATCTGGAAGGACAGAGGCGTTTGACCACTCAACTTGTTTGATAAAAAAGGTGAAATCTTCAGCGAACCCCCGCCCGTTTTGTTATATATTCGCTTCTTCAGATTCTGTTAAGAGGCACCAGACCTCTCTTCCCCGGGCATCTGATGGAAAGGGCTGTGTGGGTACCGTTTGGCACTAGCTGTCCCTATAACCCTTGGGACTAGACCTCGAACACTGGAATCACAACTCCAACTATTATAATTATGGATGCTAAAGCTGAGGTCACTATTCCATTTTCCAAACCACTGTTCCACTAAGTGGGCAAAAGGATCATCTATTCCTACATTTTTGACTCCTTCATTAGTGAGAACCATCATGATAACAGTCCCATGCGGAGCAGTACTGTTTGGGATAAACACACGACACTGTCCTCCCCACCTACACAGACTCCACCTTTTCCAGCTAAAATTGTGCTAATTGCCAATCTGTTTTCCCAATCCATGTTGTTAGGGCTCAGCAGTTCAGCTATGCCCTTGACAGCATCTCCAGCATAGCTCAGCAAGCTTTTTTTTTTTTTTTGGTTGTAGTAGGCTAGTTGCTACAGTTTATGTTGCAGGAGGTGTGGGGAGGAAAGGGTTTATTTGGCTTACAGGTTAAAGTCCATCATCAGAGAAACCAAGGCAGGAACTCAAGGCAGGAACTGAAGCAGAGACCTTGGAGGAAAAAATATGGAACTCTTCAGAAATTGCGTGGCATCCTTCAGGGGATACTAATCTTCTCTCTTTTTTTAAAAATATTTATTATGTATACAATATTCAATCTGTGTGTGTTTGCAGACCAGAAGAGGACAGCAGACCTCGTTACAGATGGTTGTGAGCCACCATGTGGTTGCTGGGAATTGAACTCATGACCTTTGGAAGAGCAGGCAATGCTCTTAACCACTGAGCCATCTCTCCAGCTCCCACTAATCTTCTCTATATTATTCCAATTTTAGTATATGTGCTGAAATGAATGCTACAATCTACGTATATCTTTATTAACTCTTGGCCACCAGAACAAGGCTGACTTGAAACTGGCTGTTATTTGATTTCAAGGTTAATTAATTATTTTAATTAAAATAATTAATTTGGCTGGGTGGTAGTGACACATGCCTTCAATCCCAGCACTCAGGAGGTAGGGGCAAATAGATCTCTGTGAGTTTGAGGCCATCCTGGTCTACAGAGTGAGTTTCAGGACAGGCTCCAAAGCTACGCAGAAAAACCCTATCTCAAGAAACAAATTAATGGGGCTCCCTGAGACACTTCTACACTATCTATGTAAATATGGGGGTCAAATGAGTCTCCCAGAGTTAACAGCTCCCTCTTCTTGCAGGAGAGGCCTTAAGGCAAGTGGGAACATCTAAATGCCATACTGAAAGAGGTGGCCAGTTGGACTCTGAGCCACTGGTAGGACATCAAATAAGGGTCCTCCATAATGTCACCAGATATCTGACCGTGTGACTACCTGAGCTGTCTGGTCATCTCTTTGAAAGACCAGCCTTCACTGTGCTCTGTTACATGGCCCGCTGGAGTCAATTGCTCTTCCCACCTCAAAAGGCACGAGATGCAATTACTCCTGGGGGTGGGGGCTCCATGGTGGCCAGGGCTCCGTGTCTTTGATGGGGGAAGCAGCAGGGACAGGTGAGGCAGGGCACATTGCTTCAGGACCCTCAGTCTTGGAAGAGGAACATCATACGATGCATGCCATTAGGATTGAAGGACCACCCAACAGGAGTGTGTGGTCATCCAGCCACGTGCACATAACAAACACTCTTATCAAGCGGATGGCCTGAATATTTTATCCACTCTAACCAGGCATTTGTGTTTCTGCCTCCTCTCGGTGTTACAGGTCTGTCTGAGGTCTTTGGCTCCCACTATGGTTAGCTTGGGATATTGGTCCTTAGGAGAATTTTTGGGTGTAAGTAATGGAAAACTGGGGACAGGTTTGGACTTGAGCAAGGGGGTAGTAAGGACGTGACTTAAAGACTTGAGAGAAGTGATCTGGGGCACATCGGGCCTCTCCCCTTGACATCTGTCCCTAGTCCCTAGGGTCTGAGTGTTGAGGATTCTTGGTGTGGGACTTACTGTTGTTATGCGTGATGGGTGACAGTGTTGACGCTGACAGTTTAGAGGACTTGTTTATTGCCTGTAGCCTTTCCCTTAGGGCTGTCACAGCCTCTGTGGTGTGGAGGGTGGCTTGGAAGTCTGTCCCTAGTACTGAGTGGCCCACCAAAATGTCACTGCAGTCATTAGGAACCTTTTGGTGTCCTGAGCTCTAAAGGGACAAAGTGCTTACCTATCCCAGAGAACTGTCTTTGGCTTTACATATTTCTACAGGGTATAACCCAGCAGGAGAACTGTCTTTGGCTTTACATATTCCCACAGGGTATAACCCAGCGGGCACCAGACTGGATAGACAGTGTGGGCTGTGGCTACATGAGGAGTAAAGAATACTACTAGTAGCCGGGCGGTGGTGGCGCACGCCTTTAATCCCAGCACTCGGGAGGCAGAGACAGGCGGATCTCTGTGAGTTCGAGACCAGCCTGGTCTACAGAGCTAGTTCCAGGACAGGCTCCAAAGCCACAGAGAAACCCTGTCTCGACAAGCAAGTTAATGGGCTTTGCCTTTTGGAATATCCTGAGTTTAAAATAGCACCAGAGAGCTGGAGAGATGGCTCAGTAGTTGAGAGCACTGGCTGCTCTTCCAGAGGACCTGGGTTCAATTCCCAGCATCCACATGGTGCTCACAACTGTCTGTACCCCCTGTTGAGGGAGTCTGACACCCTCACACAGCCTTACATGCAGGCAAAACACCAATGCACATAAAATAAAAATAAATTGTTTAAAAAAATAGCACCACCTGTTTCCTGTTTCTGTGCATCGCGGGAACTCCGGTTGCGTGAGTGTGCTATTTACATTAAAGTTGTATAAACTTAAAAAAAAAAAAATAGCACCAGAGTTAGTTAAGGCAAAAGAGAGGACCAGGAACACAAAATCTGCATTATAATGTCACACATGACACATACACATGTCCACAGTAGCAGGCTGAGAGTGGCACCCGGACTCACGTGTAGGGTGGCTGTAAGGGGTCTTGTCTGTTTCTTGAGGCTTGGTTTTAAGGGCTTGTCTGACACTTCCTGCATGGTCAAATACATTTGGTCAGACTCAGTGAAGTCCCCTTGATTACACGTGACTTCTTTGTCTGAGTCTATGTGTCCAAGCCCCTCTGGGAAGTATGTGACCTTTCAGTAGAGAGTGGGACTTGGTTGGGTCCTTCCCAGATAACTTCAACCTCATTCTCTCCGGAATTTGATTAGGACATGGTTGCCTGGCTCATGCTTCTGGCCAGTAAACCCCAGCAGGTGCCATTCTCCTGGGGGTGGTTTGAGTAAGAAAGGCCCCCATAGATCCATTTATTTGAATGCTTGGTCATCAATGTTTGAGAAGGATTAAGAGGCGTGGCCTTGTTGGCAGAAGTGTGCCACTGGGGATGGGCTTTGAGGTTCCAAAAGCCCACAGTGGGCCCAGTGATGCTCTGTCACCTATGGATGAAGATGCGGTGCTCACTACCCACTCCAGAGCCATGCATGCTGCCATGCTCCCTTTCATGATGACAGTAGATGGAACCTCTGAAGCTGTAAGCATGTCCCAATTAAATGCTTTCTCATGAAAGAATTATCTTGGTCACGGTGACTCTTCACAGCGATAGAACAGTGACCAAGATGCTCCTCTACCAGGAGGGGAGGGTAGCAGAGGACATGACAATCCCAGTTAGTTGCAAGAGTCTGGGTGAGACTTCTGACAATGGCGGCAGTGAAATGGTTGTCATTGTCTAGCTGATTATTCCAAATCAGGAATTTTACTTTTTGTTTTGTTTGTTTTTGAGACAGGATTTCTCTGTAGCTTTGGTGCCTGTCCTGGAATTAGCTCTTGTAGACCAGGCTGACCTCAAACTCACAGAGATCCGCCTGCCTCTGCCTCCTAAGTGCTGGGATTTTACTTTCTAAAGTATTCTGATTGCATTATTAGGTGCAGCCCCAGGTAGAGGTATAGCCTCTTTCCAGTAATTCTTTAAGTGGCCAACTTTCAGCATCTCCATGCAGTCAACCTGCACGCTCTGAAAAGGCTCAGCTCTGGGTTCCTCCCTCCAGAAGGCTGTGGTCTCAAAGCTTGCTAATTTGTGTTAGAACGAAAAAGGACTCATAAATTCCCAGGCAGCACCACACATCACTTGGGATCACTTGGGGACCCAATGACCGCCCTAATGCACATGATGCAATGATTCACACGTGTGGGGCTTAAGTAGCGTTTTCTGTCCGTCTTATAAAAGCCATTTCCCATCTTTTCTTTTTTTAAAAAACGGTTTATTTTTAAAGTATATACCCCTGAAAGCCAGAAGGCTCTGGTTAGCTGGAGTTACAGGCAGTTGTGAGTGTTAGGAACTGAGCTTGTGCCCTGGGCCCTTAACCACTGATCCATCTCTCTCGAACCTCTCCCAATCCTTGCCTTTGGAGGTCTTACCTCGTTGTTTTTCCTTGGGGGCTAATAGGACAGAGAACTCAGGACAGGAGGCATAATAGAGGTGAGGTAGAGAAAGGGGAATGTTTGCCATGTGGCCTTTTTAGCAAATTGAGACTGTTCCATTAGATTATGTCCCCCTTGGAGTCCAGAGACATGTTTTGGGGCAATCTCTTCAGTCAGAATCTGAGTGATGAGTTCCTGTGGACAAGGCATCACTCCTGTTAACTATGCCCTGTTCAGCCCAGATCTTGCCAAATGTGTGTGGCACCAAAGACACAATTAGAACCAGAGTCTCTGCCTCCTTTCTGCACTTCAAGAAATTTCGGGGGCGGGGGGAAGAAATTTCAAAGCCCAGTTTAAAGCACACAGTTCACAGATCTGGGTCGACCAGTTGTCTGTACTCCCTGGTTTTTATGGTGCTGCTAGTTGACATGTGTCTTTCTTTCAATCATTCTGGAGGGCCATCTATGAAGAATCTAAGTCCAGGTATGTATGTATGTATGTATGTATGTATGTATGTATGTATGTATATATATATATATATATGTATGTATATGTACTTCTATTGTATGAATGTTTTGCCTTGCATGGATGTTTGTTCACCATGTGTGGGCTTGGACCCTGTGGAGGTCAGAAGAAGGTATCAGATCCTATAGAACAGGAGTTATAGGTAGTGGTGGGTCATTGTGGAGTGCTGGGAATTGAA
>NC_022033.1:1609254-1614875 GCF_000317375.1 Microtus ochrogaster | reverse complement strand
CAAAAAAACCAAGGACTCATCAGAGTCAAGTCATCTCTCTCTAGTAGGATGGTTCCATACTTGAAGATCTGAGAGTCTATGAGACATCTCACCATCCTTTGGTATGAGGTAGTCCATATTTTGAGTACTAATCTTCCCTCAAAGATTAGTTTCTTACCTTCTTCTGTTAAAAGAATAATAATGTCTGTCACCCACTGGACACATTCAGCCAGTTGTTAATCCTGCCAACTGAGATTAAGACCACAACCACAGTTTAAAGCCAAATTTGAAGCAAACTTTAATTAAATACTGGCCTGGTGGACACACTCTGGCCAGGTCCATACCCAGGTTTGCAGTGGTTTAAGAAGGAAAACCCATAATTCACTGTATTTCCCATCAGGTCCAATCAGGGGCAAACATACATCCTGACATCCTGGTGTATTTCCTGCCCACACACCTCCCACACACCTGTGCTCAAGCACACCAGCTGAGTCAAACTTGTTTAGGGAGTGGAAACAAGTGGCTTCTTATCTACCAACACAACAGCCTCCAGCCTTTCAGGAACTATTTATCCTTGGGGAAGGGGCTTACAGATCAGAAGATCAGAAACGTCTTTGTTTCACGGATCTCTAAGGAGTAGTAAGTAAAACTTAAAACGTAACTTCGACTCTCACACAGGCCAGAGTAATGGTTTGATTGGTTTGTAGTATGCCACAGGTTGTCAGCTCCCCAGCTCCCTTGTTATTGAGTCAGGGCACCAAATGCTGTCCTTCTAGTGATACTGACAAATATAAATAAAATGGCCTTTCTGAGTATAGCTGGCTTTTCTAAGTAGGGCTAATTACAAGTCAGTAATAGGTAACAGGACATCTTTCTCCTTCTCCCTCTTTTTTTTTTTTAAGACAGGGTTTCTCTGTGTAGCCCTGGCTATCCTAGAACTTACTCTGTAGACCAGAACAGACTGGCCTCAAACAGAGATCTTCCGAGTGCTGAGATTAAATGAGATTAAAAGTGTGTGTGCATCACAACGCCAGGCTTTAGTGGGGCTTCTCCAATGTCCTCTATTGACTTAGTTTCTCCTGGCGTCCATGACGCGGGATCTGGCTCTGCTCCCGTTGTCTCTGACTTCATCAAAAAGCACCACACTCACAAACCCAGTCCCTGCTCTTCCTAGGGAGCTTTTCTAATGGGCACATCAGCTGGAGAAGGGTCTCAGGTTGTTGGGGTCATGTTTCTTTGGTGACCCAGAATGGGAGATTCTCAATTTCTTCTCATATTGCTCACCTGAGGCCAGTGTTTGCCGAGTCTAACACAGAGTCTGTCTAAGTTGAAGGGCTCCAGATAACTGAGGAAGAGCGGATAGAGGGACAGGAAGTGGCTCCAGATAATTGAGGAAGAGCGGATAGAGGGACAGGAGGTGGCTCCAGATAACTGAGGAAGAGCGGATAGAGGGACAGGAAGTGGCTCCAGATAATTGAGGTAGAGCTGATGGGGGACGGGAAGTGTCTGGGCTGCATCAAGGGGATCTAAGGGGTCAAGAATCTGGTTTGGATTGGAGGGCGGGAGAAAAACAAGCAAGGGGGGGTCTCATTTATGCCTTTGTCCATCTTTGTGGCTGTCCTGCTCTGTTTTTAGGGGGAGCAGAGTTGTAAAACCTTCCCTTCCCTCCAGCAGTGAACATACTTAATTCCCTCCTGGGAAACAGGACCTTTTTTCTGTTGTATTTGCCTTCCTTCCTTCCTTCCTTCCTTCCTTCCTTCCTTCCTTCCTTCCTTCCTTCCTTCCTTCCTTCCTTCCTTCTTTCCTCTAGTTTTCTTCGAGACAGGGTTTCTCTGTGTAACAGTCCTAGCTGTCTTGGAACTCACTTTGCAGACCGGGCTAACCTTGAACTCACAGAGATCCACCTGCCTCTGCCTCCCGAGTACTGGGATTAAAGGTATGCGCCACCACTGCTCAGTTTGAAACAGGACATTTTAAATTTTCTTACTCAATGAAAGGCTGACAGATCCCGCCCTCATCTGAGCTGAATTGGGGTCAAAATTCCAAGTCAGAGGACTGGCTCTTGGGTCCAGGTAAAGTAACAGAACTTTGGACATTTACTGTGTCTCCCTGTCTTTACTGCAGGTGTTTTCTGCCCACTATTCAAGCATGAGCCCCTGAGGGCTGTGTGGGAAAACTGAACTCTTTATTTTGTTTTCCTTAGGTCTCTTTTTACTTCATTTCCATGCTGACCTTTTAAGAGTCTCTCAGGGGCCAGGCGGTGGTGGCGCACGCCTTTAATCCCAGTTGTAGGGAGACACAGACAGGCAGATCTCTGTGAGTTCAAGACCAGCTTGGTCTACAGAGTGAGTTCCAGGTCAGTCAGCCAGGGTGGATACACAGAGAATCCCTGCCTCAAAAAACAAAAGAACAAAAGAGAAAGACAGACAGACAGATAGACAGACAGAAAGAAAGCTATGGCTAGGCTCATACTTTCAGCCAGAGCACTTGGGAAGCAAAGGTGGGTGGATCTCTGTGAGTCCCAGGCCAGTATGGTCTACAGAATGAGTTCCAGCAAATTCCAGGGCTGTGACGAGCGACCCTGTCTCAAGAAAAAAAATTAAAAAATAAAAAAGCAAGTTTATATATGCCTCTGTGTGTGTGTGTCTGTGTGTGTGTGTGTGTGTGTGTGTGTGTATGCAGTGTGTATGTGTCTGGAGAGGTCAGAAGAAAGTGCTGGATTCCCCGGAGCTGGAGTTCTGGGTGGTTGTGAGCCACCATGCACTTGCTGGAAACTAAACTCGGGCCGTCTTTTCAGATTCCAGACCAGGGTTTGTTTCTTCATTAGCCCAGGGAGCACTGTGGACTTAGGGCCTAGGGAGCACTGAAAACAGGCCTGGGATGCATTTCCTTTGGGAGAGGAGCTGTGAACCTCCTCTGGAGAGCTAGAATCCCGGGCAAGTGCTCCATGTTGTTACAGACAAGAATGGGGTCACAAATCAAGAAATTACCACTCAAGGTCACAGCAAGGAAAACTTGGCTTCTGCGCAAAAGCCGGGGAGCCAGCTCACCTGCTCTAACCTGGCTTCCACCCCACACCCCGATCTCTCACCCCACACCCCAATGCAAGGGTGCTTTGTTTGGTTTTCTGTTACTGGCTGAGGTTCAGCCTCACAATCTACACCGGTTGGCTAGTTCGAAACATGGCAATAAAGGACGCGGCAAGGGGAGAAGGAGAAGGGGTGTGTTTTAAGTTAACCATTCCAAGAAACCGTGTCAGTGAGTCAGGGTGTCAGACATTGCAGAAGTAGATTGTATCTGTGCGAACAAACACACACAGTCCTTGACACGAGAGTCAAAGGGAGGGCATGAGGAAACAGGCAACAGCCACTGAACTTGATAGAAAAGATTAAAAGTCACTGACACTGCCGGGCGCGGCTCTGTTCTTGAGGAGCCAGCCCTATGTGGGCAGGCCCCAGTTCTTCCCAGTGCGGAGATCTGCTGGCGGGCTCCCACGTGCCACACGTGTCTCTAAGGGAACGCTGGGGTGCGGTCAGAGTCCAGAACAAGCTAGCAGGGTCTTTACATTCATTGCAATGCAGAGACCTAGTGTCAGGGCCATCTGTGCCTAGGTCAGAGGTCAGCTCAGCTTGTTGCTGGGCAAGACTCGGCCCTCACTGGTTTCTCTCCTTGAGCCTGACGGCGCATCTTGGTGTCAGCGTGTTAGTGGGACCGCTGGGAGTCAAAGCTCTCTTCCCGTGACCCAGAACTGGGTATCCAGCCCCATAGAGCCGGTAGAGGCAAGATGGGATATTTGGGGAGAGGGGATTCTGACTTCACAGTCTGACTTTTGGATCAACCACACTGTGGTGAGACCTGTCCAGACAGCCTAGGCCAGACTGGGTTGCGGGGTGCAGTTCCTTCTTCTATTGACTTGTAGCCTTTTATGGGGTCCTTTGGGAAGCAGGATGGGGCTCACCCAGACTCAAACCAATCCCTGCAGTAGAGCAGGCAGCATGGAGGGTGGCCCTTCTAAGTGTCTGGGACATAAACCTGGGGTGGAAGCCCTGGAGCTGGTGCTGTGGTTGGGCATGAGCTGGGTTTCACTGAAGGAACTACATAAAGAATTTAAATGTGCCAGGCATGGTGGCACACGCCTTTAATCCCAGCACTCGGGAGGCAGAGGCAGGCGGATCTCTGTGAGTTCAAAGCCAGTGTGGTCTACAGGGCAAGTTCTAGGACAGCCAGGGCTACACAAAGAAACCCTGTGTCGAAAAACAAAAACAAACAAAAACAGCATTCTCCTTACAAACAAACAAATAAACCATGACAGCAAATACAAGGCCAGCCCACAATCCCTACGTGGTTTTAGCAGTCAAGGTCTTGAGGGGACAGGCCTAGGGCCATTCAGGGACCCTGACTCGATTGCCTTGCAGAAGCAGCTTCAACTCTGAGGCCTAAGAGTCTGCAGGAAGGCACTGATCTAATAGTGTTTCGAGTCGAGGGTCCTCCTGCTCCTTCTCACTTGGTCTCTGACCTTTCCCACCCTAGAGATCTTCCAAGAGGTTCTGCCAGGGTGAAGTAGCCCAGCCGGCTTGGAAGCGGCTAGGGGCAAGACTGTGTTGGTTTGCTCTCATTCCAGAGTAGGTCTTGGCTGCCCCCCCGTGGCGACTAGGGGCAGTACAGGGGGATGTGAGGTGACCTTTCAGGAGGACGCCTGCTCTGAGCAGTCTCAGCTTCTCTGCAGATCCCTGGAGGCTTGATAGAGAAACTCAGTGGTGACGAGAGTTTGTCCCAGGGGAGGTTCTAGCCCCTTTATTTTGGGGGTCTTGAATTTCATGCAGCAAATTATCTTTTTTTTTTTTTTTTTGGTTTTTCGAGACAGGGTTTCTCTGTAGCTTTGGAGCCTGTCCTGGAACTCCCTTGGTAGACCAGGCTGGCCTCGAACTCACAGAGATCCGCCTGCCTCTGCCGCCCGAGTGCTCTTTTTTTTAAAAAATATTTATTTTATTTATTCATTATGTATACAATATTCTGTCTGTGTATATGCCTGCAGGCCGGAAGAGGGTACCAGACCTCTTTACAGATGGTTGTGAGCCACCATGTGGTTGCCGGGAATTGAACTCAGGACCTTTGGAAGAGCAGGCAATGCTCTTAACCACTGAGCCATCTCTCCAGCCCAGCAAATTATCTTATAGGAAGGTCATCTAGATCTCCTGACCCCTGAAGATGGGATTGCAATTCCAGGGCTGGGGCGCGAAGGGAGGTGGAGACGGATCCCTGGGGCTCACTGGCTGAATCCAGACTAACCAAAGACTCTGTCTCCAAATACAAGGTGGATCGCACCCAAGGTACAACACCTGGAGCTGACCCCTGGTGCCCGTGTGTGCGCGCACGCGTGCAGGAGTGTGCCAGAGGTTGATGTTGGTGGCTGCCTCGGGCACATTCCAACCACTCTTTGAGACAGGGTCTCGCGCTGAGTCTGGGCACTTTGCTGATTGAGCCTCTTCGTCCGTCCCAGCACTACCTCCTACCCTGTGAACTTATTTATCTGAGACAGAGTTTCACGATGTAGGCCTGTTTGGCCTGCTGGGACTCACCATGTAGACCTATGTAGAGCAGGCTGGTCTTGAACTCAGAGATCCACCCGCCTCTGCCTCCCA
>NC_022033.1:1598183-1607834 GCF_000317375.1 Microtus ochrogaster | reverse complement strand
CCTGCCCTGGAACTAGCTCTGTAGACCAGGCTGGTCTTGAACTCACAGAGATCCGCCTGCCTCTGCCTCCCAAGTGCTGGGATTAAAGGCGTGCCCCACCATCGCCCATTTATTTATAATGTAGTGTTCTGCCTGCATGTACCGCTGCAGGCCAGAAGAGGGCACCAGATATCATTATAGATGGTTGTGAGCCACCATGTAGTTGCTGGGAATTGAACTCAGGACCTCTGGAAGGGCAGCCATCTCTCTGGCACCTTTTCTACTAATTTTTATTTTAGATGTTTGAGATAGGGTCTTACTTTCGGATCAAACTTCTGACACTCTTGTCCAGCACCCTCTGGGTGCTGATGCAGGCATGTGTAGTCAAGTCCCACTTCCTCCAAAGGTTTGAGCTGATGGAATACCTTCTGTGAAAACCCCTGCCTCGTCTGCTCATTTTAAAACCTAAGTCAGGTCTGGATCAGTTTCCAGTCCATGGGCTGCTCTCTCACTAGTGGCCATATTCCCTAGCTGTTGAACCTGGCAGTCTTTGAGTGGATACCAGAAAATGTGAATTTTTCCTTTGTTGTGGGCTTCATGCAGCCTTCGTGTTCCATTTTTGGGGGTGAAGTGGGGTTACTTGATAATACTTTGATCCTTGCAGGTCCTTTTTATATATTTATTAATTTTTGTTTTTTCGAGACAGGGTTTCTCTGTAGCTTTGGGGCCTGTCCTGGAACTACCTCCTGTAGACCAGGCTGGCCTTGAACTCAGAGATCTGCCTGCCTCTGCCTCCCGAGTGCTGGGATTAAAGGTGTGCGCTACTACCACCCACGGCAGGTCCTGTTTTTATGATGTTAGGTGGTCCTAGGTATTGTTTAGGGCGGTTACCGGAGGCTAGACCTTTCTGAACACTGCCCAGTGCTATGTGCACTAAGCCCTTTTCAGGACTGCTACTGCAGATTTCTGCAGTTGCCCCTTGGCCACACCACCCTCTCCGGTACTCTGGCTGCTTCACGTCACGCCACTAAGGAGGCCTTGAGGGTTCAAGTCAACACACACAGATGCAGCCAGATCAGTTGTAGATCTCAAAGCTGAAACGTAAACAAACCACCCTTGTACACACGCCTCGTGCCATACGAGGCAGGGCTTTGGTAGAAACCGCAGACACAATGCCCACGTGACGATCTGCGGAGTGCGGAGGATAAAGTGCAGCTTGGGTTTCACCAGACCCCTTGACATCCTGGGAAGGAGGGCTCTCCCCGAGGTCATCAAGCTGGGTTTGTACACCCGAGGTTCCAGTCCCAGAAGACGTTAAGCGCACAGTTCTACAGGTGTGAGACAAGCGGATCCTCGTGTGAAGAAATGGAGTCGTAGGAAAGTCGTCAACAGTGCAGACTTAGTCTTCTGTCCAGGCTGGTTTGGGGGCTGACTGCGAATTACGGGAACGTGGCAAAGCCCGGGAATTTTCTTTCTTTTTAAAAAAGATTTATTTACTATGTATATAGTTTTGCATGTATGTCTGCCTGCCAGAAGAGGGCACCAGATCTCACTACAGATGGGTGTGAGCCATCATGTAGGTTTTGGGAATTGAACTCAGGATCTCTGGAAGAGCAGTCAATGTCAATGCTCTTAACCTCTGAGCCATCTCTCCATCCCTCTTTTAATTTTTTTAAAGATTTATTTATTTATTTATTATGTATACAGTGTATTGCTATTAAAAGGCACTCTCTGGCCAGACTCATGATCCTGTGGCGGCCGGAGCAGGAGTGGGGCAGGGCCTGGGGACAGGGCCGGAGCCCAGATAGAAAAGCCGCACCGGAGCACGCACTTACAGTTCGAGCTGGGGCGGGGATCCTTGAAGAGAACGAACGTGCAGCGCAATTGCGGAGCGCTCGTCTGACCCGACCTCAGGGCTGGATTTCCCGTCCCGACTGAGGCGCTGCAGCTGCGCTCCCAGCACTGCGGACACCAGACTCGGCTGTTCCTCTCCGTGACTCTGGTGGCGGCTTCCCGGGGGCGGACGTCCAGGTGCGTTCCTCCGACGCCACTCCTACCCTCGCGGGCAGCCGGCGCGCACGAGCCAGCGTCCCGCAGCACTCCTCCCGGACGGGGCGGGGCGGGGCAGCCGGCGGGAGGAGCAGGAGGGGCGGGGCCTAAGGCGGACGCAGCGCAAAGGGGCGGGGCATGAGGGGCGGGTGCAGCAGGAGGGGCGGGGCCGAAGGGGAGGTGCTCGCCTTGGCTTGGGTGGAGCCGGACCCCAGGAAGAGCCGGGGCTTCTTGTACCGGAAGCGGAAGAAAAAGCGAGCAAGCGGCGTGACCCGGAAGCATTCGCCAATGTCACGCCCCTCAGCCCAATAGTGCTGCCCGGGAACAAGCCACTTCCTTTCTGCGCTCCCGCGGCCTAGCGAGCAGGTAGATGGCGCGGCGGGCTGTGGGCGCGAGCTGTGGGCCCGAGCGGCTGCGGGCGGGCCGGGCTGGGGAGGTCGCGGGCGGGGCGCTCAGGCGCGGGTCTGCCTGGGGCCGCAGTCTCGGGTGCGGGCCCGGCCGACCTCATGGCTCGCGCGGTGACTCTGCAGGCAGGACATCGACATGCAGAACGACGCCGGCGAATTCGTGGACCTGTACGTGCCGCGGAAATGGTGAGTACCCACGGGCCTTGATCTTCCATCTGTTTGCGCGGCCCCACTACGCCCACGTTCCTCAACTCCTTTTAATCCCGTTTCCTCTCCGCGGCCCACCACGCGCCCTGTTTTCTCCCATCAGCTCCGCGAGCAACCGCATCATTGGTGCCAAGGACCACGCGTCCATCCAGATGAACGTGGCCGAGGTGAGCTGGGAACCCGGGAAAGGAAGGAAGGAGGCAGCTAGGCCTCCCAGTGCCTGGGTGCTTGCGTCGGTGTTTGCTAATAACCAGGCTAGACTTAAAGCGTGGGGTGGGGTCGAATCTCCTAACCACTCTGACTCTACACAGGTTGACAGGGTCACAGGTCGGTTCAATGGCCAGTTTAAAACCTACGCTATCTGCGGCGCCATTCGCAGGATGGTGAGTTTGTTTGACCACATGGACGTAGGGCTGTGATGGTGGTATCCCTTTGAAAGAAACGCTTGGCGGGACAGGCTTGTTCTTTTAGGCCTCTCGGATCATGGAGGGTCTGCTTTGGGGAGATTTAGGTGTCTCATTCTCTGTCCCCTGGGTGGGTACAGGTTTGGGTCCGATAGTGCATGCATGCTCTGTCCTGCCAAGCTGGGAGGCCTGTGGGGATACCCAGGTTTTTAATTTTAATTTTTAGGGCGAGTCAGATGATTCTATTCTCCGATTGGCTAAAGCTGATGGAATTGTCTCCAAGTAAGTGGGGATGATATATTGGGGTTGAGCGACCTGGGATTTCCCAAGAGCTAGGCTTTTAATGTGATTTTTTTTTTTCCCTTGCTTTGTTAGGAATTTTTGACCAGAAGAGATCGGGGGAAATCTGTCATAAATAAAAGTGAGAAAAAGTACCGTTGCCAGTTGAGTTTACTGCTTTTAACATGTGGGTAGGGCTGGTGTTTTTATCATGACCTGAAGAGGGGCAGCACACATCTGAAAGGAGACAAACTAAGGAGTTTGTTGCAAAACCAAGTTTTAATTTAACAAAAACATTTAAACACCACTCAATCAAAACCTACCTGACATACACGACATTCTGAGGTCAGATGCTCTCAAACATTTGTGCCTGCTGTTGGGTGCTAAAGGTGCAGCACCAGGTCTGTGGCATTGGGTCGCAGTCCAGCTGGACACCTTGGATA
This sequence comes from Microtus ochrogaster, assembly GCF_000317375.1. NCBI lineage: Eukaryota > Metazoa > Chordata > Mammalia > Rodentia > Cricetidae > Microtus > Microtus ochrogaster. The sequence continues at coordinate 1,604,066 of NC_022033.1, read as the reverse complement.
CAGCTCAGGGTTCTGGATTTGGCCTGCCATTTGGTTCAAGGATTGGTTTTGTTGCAGCAGCTCTTAGCATTACTGGAAGGTCAGGGCTCCAGCAGACCCACTTGCTAAATAATAAACGTTACTACATAAATATACAAGGTTAAGTTATGCTGTTTACCAGCTTTAATACATTAAACTATACATCTAGAGGAAGCTGCCTGGGTATGTCCTCCAAGGGTAGCCTGTAAGTTGGAGCAGTGTCTAGGAAGTTCATTTTAAACAAAATGATGGGACTACCTTGAAGATGACATTTTTTTGTAGGGCTATTATCTTGTGTCCAAGATGCTCTATAGGGGTATGGGTTTGCTTGCACCACCATAAGTGTGGTCAGGATAAAAGATTGATTAATTAAAGATTAATTAATGCTGCAATGCTCTCATGCTCGAGCTATTCTTGGTCCTGGGTGGTTAGACGGTGTCAGGCCTGAGAGGCATGGCATTGCTGGGGGAAATGGAGCTGTGGAGCTGGGTAGCTGCTAGCAGGACTGGTGAACAGTCCGTACAAAGACCAATAATCTGGAAAGCAGAGGGACAGTGGCACAGTGGATACACAGGCAAGTTGGCTGGGTCAGTGCCTTCCTGCCTGAGGGTCCTGTATGGTTTCAGAGTTATGCAGCAGACTTTGGAAGACCAGCTTTTCCCTTGGAGATCAAATTCCAAACTATTATACCTTTTCTCAATCACAGTATTGCTTAGGAAAGTCAAGAGCCTCAAGTTTGCAGTTGTCTTTAAAAGGTCCAATGCTGCAGGGAAGTTTCTGGCAGAAGGTGTGGGTGGTTTCAGGCAAGCCCTGCTACATGTGTGATGGCACAGGGTTTCACAGTGACAGAGCTTTGGCAAGGTCCAAAGAGTAAGCAGAACAGAATGGGTCAAGGTATCTGCTCTCCCCTCTACCTTGACAGCAAGAGAGCTCTGTTTTAGATGGAGGCAAGGTACCAGGAGTCAGCGTCAGTCAGCAGAGCCATTTCCAGGTAAGCCTGGCTGGCAACCCCAGCATGTTCAGCTCTGAACACCTAAGTCGCCACAGGAATGACCTCAGCTGTGAAGGGATGCAGAGACTAGGCAAAACAAAGGCTGGAGCTCAGCATTCACCACACTGTGGCTGGTCTCCGGGACATGACAAGCAAGCTAAGCTCCACGCATTTGTCCTGGAAAATTCTCCAAAGTGCCTTGAGGTGTGCACTTAGGAGTGAAAGCTGTGTCTCTTTCCAAGGGAAGCAAGTCACCTTGGGCTGAGGGGCAGGTGCAGCACTGGAGGAGGGGCAGGACACTGGTTGCCTTCCTACCGAGCAGCCGCCTTGTGGGTACACTGTTCTGGGCTAGAACTGCTGGGTGAGGCGTCTATAGTGAGGGAACACTTGGTTCTCAGGGAGGTACAGGGCCAGTTCCAGAGCTACGAGCACTGTGAACTCAAATCCAATGAGATCTCTCCTGTTGAACCGGAATCTTTCTTCCAGCTTCTGTAGTGAAGGAAGCAAAGGGTCAGTGGGTTAGCCCCATCTGTGGTCCCTGCCTATGGTCAGTGCCTGGCACCAGGGTGCTCGTGCTGTGTGCACACCTCCGCACTCACGTCAATAAGCTGCTTCACTTCGCTCTTGCGGAGGTCACTGCTGATCTTGGCAGCCAGCAGAACACAGGCCCCAGCACACAGTTTGCGGTTCTGTTTGTTGAGCTTTCCCTGCAGTACAAGCTTCTCAAAGTACACGTAGGCCATGGACACGGTCACGGGCTCCAAGCTGCACTCTTCGGACAGGTTCCGCATCTCCCGTTTTAAACTGTGGGTGGGATGGGAGCCATGTCCCTGGGGCAAATCTATGGCCATGAGGCTAGGACGAAGCAGCAGCCACCCATCCAAGGCTACACCACGTGTTGTGGGCTGTCAGGAAAGACACTATGTTCTCCAAGGAGAAAGCCCAGGGCCAGGTTATGTGGCTGGGTAGGGGCATCTGCCTGGCTCCTCCTTACCTCCGAATTTTGCTCAATGTCAGTTTGATATGAGGGAACTTCTCCCTGAAGGTCTCATTCATGTCCTTTTTGAGGTCTGCAGGCTTCACATACTCTATAACTGTGGTCTGTAACAGAGGTAGAGGCAGGTGGAGCCTTGCGGCCTAGACATGAGTATGTGGGACTTCAGGAGGTACCTGCATTTCTGAGGATAAAATGGCTCAGCTTGTCCTCTGTAGGTACAGGCCCAGGCGTCCAGAATTGACCCCAGAAGACTGTCCAACATGTCTGCTTTGGCACACTGTCCCTGTCTATGGCCCTGTCCCCCTACCTGCTGGTGCTGGATGGGGACAAGGTACCCTGTAATGGCTGTTCTGGGTGTGGAGGGTGCCCACTCAACAGTTTATTCCCTGAACTGTAAACAATGCTAGGGCTGTGGAACTCACCATGTATGAAGCAAAGATAAGTACCCGCTTGTGCTTCCCACACGGCCACTGGGGGTCATCCAGGAGGTTGGGGTTGTATTCCACTGCATCTCCGCCATCGTTTCCTGTAAGCAGAGGCAGCTGTTGACCCTCAGCATCCTGATTAGAACCCATACTGCCCCTCTCCCCCCACACCTAAGGAAGAGGTGTCACGTTTGGGTCAAGGGTCAGGACTTGGGCACAAGAAGCGACATCTGGACAGCACCCTCCCACACCGATGCATTCCTTGGCAGAGCCAGGGCCACACTATGTGGAGTCCTCTTCCTCTGAGAAGCCTCAGTGCGGGTGTGGCTTATGTTGTTGTCTGCCCCATTACCAACCCTAGCCCAGCCAGTGTGGCTGCCTCCCTGTGCCGTGGTGAAGACACCTAGACTACCTAGTTCTGTGCCAGCTGGTGTTGACTTGGTAGGCACAGGCTTGTGTCTTGAACCTGGTGGAGCCCGGGGGATGCTGGGCCGAGGTTGGGGCAGCAAGCCATGGCTGTCATTCTTGTGTGTAACCAGGGCATTAGTAGGGTACAGAAACTTTGCATAAGACACGACCTGGAAAAGTAATCACACTGGAGCTCAGTACTGCTTCTCAGGCCAGAACATGCAACCAAGCTCTGCTTCCCTCCACCAGCAAGGAGCCTGGGGCTATCCCGCTACCCACTGCTCTGAACACCAGCTTCCATCCCTCATCTAGAGTCTGCAGCTGTGCAAGTCTCCCCATTTTGGAAGACTCTTGGCCTTGGCCTACTGGTCAAGAAGCAGGGCTAGGTGTGGAGAGCCCAGGGGGAGACAGTTGGATCACCTACAACTGGCACTGGTCATATATGGTGAACACTTAGGCCCTTTCTTGGGGTGGCACGGGCCAGCTAGTGATAGGTATAACAGAATGTGTGGCTTGTTCCCAATACCGTGTCTTAGATTAGTGTGTGAGGCACCTGTCTGCCTAACTCTGCTGGCCACTGGCTGGCCACAGGGCTCTTGCCTTTCCATCTGCTCCCAGTTCAACGCCTTCCAACTCAAAGACCATCTCGGAAGAAACAGAAACGCCGCCGGATGGGTGCCTCTGCTTCTGGCTGTCCACCCTCAGGTCACTGTAATAATTAGGAGAGGGGTCCATGTGACAGCCTCATCTGTTCATCCACCCGCACAGGAGCACAAGTAGATGGGCTGGACCTTGGAGGTGTGTGACGGTTTAGCTGAAAGCAGTCTGTATCTCATTCCTGCCCCAGGCGGAGGTCTAAGGATCCCCGACTCTGGAACTCACCTGTACTTAGGCTCAGGTCTGCTTCCCTGGGTGCGTCTAACCCTTTATCTGCAGCCACACAGTCCAGTAGCCAGCCTGGGATCCTGAGAACTGGCTACCTCCCACTCTGGACAGGAGGCTTCTCTGTGCCTACTGCTGTTCTGTGGACACACACACCGCCCTGCCTGCTTACTGTTCTGTGGGGACACACACACACACACACACTGCCCTGTGCACCTACTGCTGTTCTGTGGGGTCACACACACACACACACACACACACACACACACACACACACACACACACCCTGCCCCGCCCCAGCACCTGTTACCTCTTTCCTGAATTACACTCAGGACACAACTGCCTAGGCTGGATACAAGGTTTTAGGAGCATATCTGAGGGAGGGACAGGAACACCTCAGCCAACTTACATAAAGTTTCACCAGAACCTATGGCCCCTGGGGAATAAGAACCCGAACTGCAAGTTCCTGGGCTGTGGTAGAAGATGGTGCGCTGATGCCCCATGAGTCTTAAGGACCCAGCAGGACCAGGGCTCACCAGTGTACACAGCGTGGCTCTTACCTGATCCGCAGGCCCTCTCCATAGGGCAGGACTGAAAAGGCTGCACACAGGGACCGCTTGGCACAGATGAGCACAATCCTGTGGGAGGCGCAGGTCAGAGCGGGTCAGCACTTCTGTCCTGCCTACATTTGGGTGACGGGAAACTGCCAGAGCCACTGAGGGTACTGGGATTCAGGAAGCCAAGCCTGGCATCTTAGCACTTGGGGCTGATCCTCTAGAGTCGCTTAGTAAGTAAGCAACTTCCTGTTCCCGGGCATAGTGCTGCTGGGTAGATCTCCCCTGACCCTGTAACCACAGGGCCACAGACTTCATGTTTCCTGGGAGTACAGGTCCTCCATGAAAGGGCAGGCCTCATTTGCACAAAGATAGGGCACAGGAAGATGAGGCCCAAGTTCATCAGCATTAGCCTCAGTGGTCCAGACAAGGCAAAGCCTGATGCCACCAGAGATCACCCAGACCTAATACAGAGCCCAGCCGTCCAGGGGCTCAGGACCCGAGGCCCTGGGTGCTCAGGATCTGCAGGGAGCCACCCTAGCTAGGCCCTGCAGCAACATTCCCTGGAGAGCCTCACCAGGGTGACCTACAGAGGGAAGGGGGTTCCCAGAGCAGGTCAGCGTGAAAGGCAGTGCAGTGCCAAGGGACAGACCCAAAGCGCTGCCCCTGCCCCACTGCAGACAGATGCAGCTGCCCAGGGCCCAGTCTAGCACTGTTCTGGGGAGTTCCCACATGTCCCCCAATATACTGTATCTCTTGTGTGTGTCCTCAGTGTGACTGCTTCCTATGTGCTCCCGAGTACAACCATGCCTATCCTGTGTATGTCCCCTCCCCGCAATATGACCACACCTTTTATCCTGGGCACATCCGGGGTGGGACCCACTTTTGCCTTCCTAGTTCTCTTTTCCCAAAGACTCAAGCTCAGCTGGAGGCTCTCCCATGGGATTGCAGAGGGGTGGTGGCTTGCTGGCCTGGCCATGCTAGCCAGTGTTCAGCTAATACAGAGGAACGTTAGTGCCCAATTCTAAAGGGTCAGGAGACTGGCCATGGACGACGACGTAGAAGTCTATGAATGAAGGTGGTGCTGCCAACACGGGCAGGCCCGGATCTCACACGGCTGGACCTGCAGGGTAGGAGTACCGTGGCGGTCCCAGGCCAGGCCTGCATGCTCTTACCTGCTGTTCTTCGTGTCATACTGTCTCATGTTCTTGATGAAGTGCGTTTTCTTCAGGCCTTTGTGTCTTGGTGACCCAGATGCATGCTTGGTTCTGTAAGGTAAAAAGCAGGTCGTTCTTGCCCTCCTTGTGGCCTCAGGGGTCAGAGGCAGTTGCAACTCTGGGCCTTGAAGTAGGGGCAGGTGGGGGTATACCTCTGAACCGAGGCACATCCCACTGCATCTTCCAGAAACTCGAGGGAGCAGCGCTGAGACGTGACTCGCCTCCTGTAGGGAAGACACCAGGACCTCAGAAGGGCCAGGACCTCAGACTCCATGACCTCAGAAGGACCAGGGCCTCAGACTCCATGACCTCAGAAGGGCCAGGGCCACAGACTCCATGACCTCAGAAGGGCCAGGGCCACAGACTCCATGACCTCAGAAGGGCCAGGGCC
>NC_022033.1:1595486-1598083 GCF_000317375.1 Microtus ochrogaster | reverse complement strand
ACTCCATGACCTCAGAAGGGCCAGGGCCACAGACTCCATGACCTCAGAAGGGCCAGGGCCACAGACTCCATGACCTCAGAAGGGCCAGGGCCACACTCCAGGGAGTCACTGAACGACTGAACAGTGGAGCATGCAGGGCAGGGCTGTGGTGAAACTGGCAGGTTTTGAGAACCTGTGAACCAAGACTGCAGTACGGGGAGGAGCGGGGGGAGGAGTCCTGTCCCTGCCACAAGGTTGCAACCTCCCCTATGAGGAAGCATCTGGTGCACGGTAGTTCAACAGGCTCTGTCTCTCAGAGGGCACAGAAGAGTGAACTCTTTGGGGTTGTTCCCATGCCAGGAGCACAGTGTAAGCCTCTATTTAGGCTGGTGGTGCTATTCAAGTCAGATACACACACAGAGACACACACCCTTCCCTCCAAGTAGCTGCTCTGGGGTCTAGAACAACCTTGTCCAAATCTGCAACTAAGAATTTCCTCCTGGACTTTGGGTTCTAGCTTCATGTTGCCCCTCAGGAAGGCCGGTTGGTAATGGTTACTGGTGAAAGGTGATACCACTGCCCTGGGAACACTGATCCCTACAGGACAGGCTGGCTCCTGTGGTCCCCCCAGCTGAGGCAGTTTTCCAGCACTGTGTGCCAGAACAGGGCTTCCTCAGGCTGAGGAACGAGGCCCCACAGACTCACACCCTTATGGCAAGACCACGTGAGTCAGGTACTTAGTCCCAGGGTCTAATGACTATGGTCTTATAGGACTGTTGGAGGAAATTCTGCTTGTTGGTTCCTGGCCACCCAGTTAGCTTAGACCCGAAATAATCACACAGAAACTGTATTAATTAAATCACTGCTTGGCCCATTAGCTCTAGCTTCTTATTGGCTAACTCTTACATCCTAATTTAACCCATCTCCATTAATCTGTGCATCACCACGAGGCTGTGGTCTACCAGCACAGTTTCAGCATGTCTGTCTTCAGTGGCAGCACCATGGCTTCTCTGACTCTGCCCTTCCTTCTCCCAGCATTCAGTTTAGTTGCCTAAGTTCTGCCCTGCTCTGCTATAGGCTCAAGATAGTTTCTTTATTAACCAAGAGCATTCACAGCATAAAGAGGGGAATCCCACATCATAGGACACAGTCAGTCAAAGTCACAGCAAAGCTACAAGGATAGGTTTCTGGAGGCCAAGGCCACAGCGTAGGAAGGGAAGCTATGGTCTGTGGTTCTGAGATGACGCCTGCTCTGAGGCCTCTGCCATTGGGAAGTCTGTGCCAGGACCCCAAGAGGACAGAGACTTAAGGAACCTCAAGTTGAGGCGGGGGCTGGGCCAAACACCATGGCTCCCTGCCACAGCCTTTGGAGAATGAGAGATTTGTATCCAGACCCAAGGGGGCTGTATTTCCATTTTTATTCTCCTATTATCAGACAAGTGGTACGTGTTCATGAAGAAAACAGTAAGGAATAATTGGCGTGGTAGTATGGAGGATGACAAGTTTGAGGCCAACCTGGTCTTATGAAACCTTTTCTCTTTGTTTTGTTATTATCTGTTTAATTTTTTTTTCTTTGGGGCAGAGTTTCTCTGTAGCTTTTGGGGCCTGTCCTGGAACTAGCTCTTGTAGACCAGGCTGGCCTTGAACTCACAGAGATCTGCCTGCCTCTGCCTCATGCATGCTGGGATTAAAGGCGTGCACCACCACTGCCCAGCTATCTGTTTAATTTTAAAGATATGGTTTTGCCAGGTAGTGGCAGCACTCGTAACCCCAACATTTGGGAGGCAGAGGCAGATGGCGGATCTCTGCGAGTTCGAGGCGAGCCTAGTCTACAAGAGCTAGTTCCAGGACAGCCAGTACACAGAGAAACCCTGTCTCAAAAAAACCAAAAACAAAACCCCCATATAAAGACAAGGTTTCATGTGGCCTAGACTGGCTACAAACTTAATAGGTAGCTAGTAATGACCTTGAACTCCTAATCCCCCTGCCTCCACTGCTGCCTGTTGGGATTACAGAGAAAAGCAACTCCTTCAAAAGCCATTCACCTAAACACCATAACCTCCTGTCAGACACTAGGATTATTGTCTAGGCATGAATCATTGTGACACAGGGTCACAAAGATGTTATGATTCGATCACTTCTTGCCATAGCATCTATGGGCAAGTCCATGCATGTGTGTGTATGCACACTGCACGTGGCATGGAGGATCTTGAGTCTGATGCATGGTAGGCAAGTTGCTCTCCCACTGAGCTGACTCCAGTCCCTGGCATCACCCATCTCACCGGGGTGCAGGACGCCCGGGTCATTAAGGATTAGCAGTATGTGTCAAATGCACTAACAGAGTCTTGAATGTAGAAATATGTCTGGTGTCATTGTACTAACTGTTGCTATGCACACACCATGTCTGGTGTCCTGTACTAACTGCTGCTATGCACACCATGTCTGGTGTCCTTGTACTAACTGTTGCTATGCACACACCATGTCTGGTGTCCTTGTACTAACTGCTGCTCTGCACACCATGTCTGGTGTCCTGTACTAACTGCTGCTATGCACACCATGTCTGGTGTCCTGTACTAACTGTTGCTATGCACACACCTTGTCTGGTGTCCTTGTACTAA
>NC_022033.1:1587312-1595206 GCF_000317375.1 Microtus ochrogaster | reverse complement strand
TGTCTGGTGTCCTTGTACTAACTGCTGCTATGCACACCATGTCTGGTGTCCTTGTACTTCACTTTGCTCCAAATTCCCCTCACCTGATGGGCTCAAAGTGACTACTTCAGAGTTGAGAAGCTTCCAGTGGTGTTGGAGGCCAACAGACAAAGGCATACCAAAAACACAGAGAAGAGGTGAGCCTGACATCCAAGGCCATCTAGGAACCTGGAGAGGAAAGCCCATGCTGGTATTGAGCCAGAGGTCCCGGGCAGGAATGCCAACAAGTGACTCAAGACCAGAACCTGTCTACAGTTTCCTTCAGGGCTGTGGCTGTAAGGCTGCTTGTCCGTCCTTCCAAGGCTACGGGTGGGGGCTCTTTTACAACACCAGAGGTTTCTCTGACTCGTGAGTGTGTGTGATGCAATTATGCCCAAGTTCCCTGATCAATGAGTCCGCTACTGGATTTGGAAATCCAGTCACAAGCACCTGGTGTACCCTGGTCAGTCAAATGGTCCAAGGCACTTGCAGTTCAAAAACGCCTGTCTGTAAAGACAACAAAACCTGAGCATTAGGCATGGGGATGTGGAAAAGAAGGGTCATACGGGGAAGCTGCTGCTACCACATAGGCTGAGCTTCATTCAGCTTGTTACCAGAAACTCTTAGAGTAAGAGCTCCTAGGCACCTGCAGATCTGAGCACACCCCACAACAGGCCCTTCACCCTAGGATGCTGGGGGAATTAAGTCCCCTCTAACAGTGTGCCTGGTATCCCTGAGATTAGGGCGCACACACAGAGGGAGGACCATGTGGTGACAGGGAGGACCAAGTCTGTGAGGCCAAAGGCAAGGCCCCAGAGGAGCCGGCCACACCTTCTTGGGCTCCTGGCTTTCAGAATGTGAGAAATAAAAGTTTGTTGTTTGAAAGAAACCCTGTCTTGAAAAACAAAAACAAAGTCTTGTTTGGGGCTGAAGAGATGGCCTAGTGGTTGAGAACCCTGGATGCTCTCCCAGAGGACCCAGATTCAGTACCTGTGACTCCAGTCTAACAACACTCTGTTCTGACCTCTGTGGGGACAAGCGCACACACTTTATCAGCCTAGAAGGGCTCTGGACGTCACCTGTGGAGGAAGCTGCACCCAGGAGCCATGTGCTTACTGCACCCAGGAGCCGTGTGCTAACTGCATACAGGTCCTTGATCATGCCAGACATTCTGGCAGCGGCCATTTACTAAGCACGAATGGTGGAGAGCTGTATCTGGTGAACCCCTGGCTCATACTGCAGCATTATTAACTGAGGTTCCCTTCTAGCAGGACAGCTGGTTTATATGAGATGTGGCATGTAGCACGACTAATAAAAACTCAGAGAGAGGGAGCTGGAGAGATGGCTCAGAGGTTAAGAGCACTGACTGCTCTTCCAGAGGTCCTGAGTTCAATTCCCAGCAACCACATGGTGGCTCACAGCCATCTATAATGAGATCTGGTGCCCTCTTCTGGCATGCGGGCATACATGGAAGGAATGTTGTATACATAATAAATAAATAAATCTTTAAAAAAAAAAAAACTCAGAGAGAGAAACTGGGGTTCAACCTTAAGACCCGAATAGTAAGGCAGCCAGTCACTGGCTCTTACCTCGGCCTCAGTCTGAAATGGCGATCCTGCCTCCTGGGATCTCAGACTGAGAGTGAGGGCTGTCTCCTCCTGTTTTATTAATTCTCTCTAGGCTGGGATCAAAGGCATGCACCGCCCAGTTTCTATGGGATCTAGTGTGGCTACTGGGATTAACGGTGTGTGCCACCACTGCCTGGTCTGTAAGGCTGACCAGTGGGGCTGTTTTACTCTCTGATCTTCAGGCAAGCTTTAGTTATTAAAATACAAATGAAACATCACTACACTGGCATGGTCAGATACCTGCCTGCCAGGTAGGTCCATGCAGATCCCCAAATCATGCCCTTGTCTGTGCTTGTCTCAAAAGCAGGAGACACAGCCACTACCTCACACCAGAACTTCAGAGGCTGTGACACTCACACTCAAGTATTGGTGGCACAGAGAAGCCATTGCCCAAGGTCACACAAATAGTATGATTCAGCCCAGGTCCTGGTAGGCCCCAAGACTGTCACAGTGATCTCAACAAGTCCGTAGTTCTCCCTTCTTACTTAAATAATCACCTACATCTATTAAATGACAAAAGCCACCAGGAGCCTGCAGAAAACCAACCAGAACTGAAAACAGAAGTGAACTGAACATAGCACTTGGCACCACCTTGGGAGGACCCTGCAGCTACCAGCCCAGGAAGACGCTGGAGGAGGGTGAGCAGGTGAGTGTACGTGTCAGAGGGAAAGGCGAGGGGCCTACAACAGGAGGGGTTAGGCCCGGCCAGAATGCCAGGCTCAGACAACCTTACTGGCTAGGAAGGTGCCATATGAGCGCTGACAGTGTGCCACATGTTTGGGGGACAGAATCTGCCGAGAGAGGACTAGCCAAGGGCTGGATGCACAGGTCCAGAGCAGAGAGAAGTAGCTAGCCTGAGGTGGAGCAGTCTGTGCTCTGAGGCCCTTAGGGACACCTGTCAGGTGTGGCGTTCCCTGAGGTAATTATCCAGGCAGGGCCAACTGGCTGATGGTGGCCCTGGGATCTCATTTGCAAGTCTGCAGAGGCAGGTGAGGGAGACTGCGCAGATCTGTCCTCAGCTGCCTAGCTTGCTCTCTCTAGGAATGGCGTGCTCCCTCGGGAGCTTGTGAAATGTTCCCAGTTGGTCCAGCATCTTGCTCCCTCTGGCTTTCTCCTCTCATAAGAATGTTATTGTAAACCCTATCCCCTGACCTGGACCAGGGAGGCACTACGTTTACTCAGTTTCAGGTAGGGAAACTGAGGTACAGAGCCATTTAACTTATCTGCAATAAACAGCTGGCAGGAGCGGAGTACAGGCCCACGTCCACAGCTCAGCTACTCTGCGGTGGGCCAGCTTCTTCTAGGGTGGAGCCTGTGCTCAATAAACACCCCACAGTGTGCCCTGAACTGACCCCACTGGGAGTAACAGTTGTGCTGTCAGCAGAAGGGCACTGTGGGATGTCTGTTTGTACAACGCTCAGACACGACTCTCTATGTAACAAAAGGTGTCTTGGTCAGAAGATGACCGTGGAGGGTGTAAGGAAACCTAGGGGCTGTTCTGTGGAGTAAATGGTGGCCATGTATGGCATATGTCCACAAACACACACAGGGAGTAGCACACGCAGTTTTCACGAACTGTTCACATACACCTGGCACCTCAACTTGTCAGCTAAAAGCAGACAAACAAAAACCCTGAAGAACCTGGAGTCTCTGTTGCCTCAGCCGACACTCCCCAGACAACTGATTAAGTCCAAGTTGTGGCCGACCCAAGCTCGGTGCCTCATGTTGCCTATTTATACAGGACAGTGTCTACCCTAGCTCCATGTCCACAGTGGCATGGCAAGAGTCTGAGCCCTTTCCATGTGACCTGGGAAGAAGAGGCGAGGGGTCAGGAGTGAGAGACAGGTTGCTGAGAGAGCTTACCTACCCATCTATCAGTTCTGCTGACCTAACTCAGCTCAGAACTACCCTTAGCATTCGTGAAGTCAAGGGAGTCTACCACTGCTCTCCAGTTAGTACCTGGAACCCGACTTCTGGTATGTAACCCGACTTCTTGGTGACGTGGGAGATGGGGAGAGGCCGAGGCAGAGCCACACTCCCTGTGGCTGAGATTCTGTCCCCATTGGGATCCAAGGAGAGTGAATAATGGTCTATGCAGCTTGGGGCAGGCGCCACCTGCCAGACAGGCTGCAGAGGAGCCCGTGAGGACCCCAGGCAGCACTTCACCATCACAGCAGCATGCTCAGGCCCCAAGAGCCTCCCCTACTAAGGAAGCACAGGTGACAGCAGTCTCATCAGGTGTTCAGGGCTCTGTTCCCCCTGCCTGTGCATCATTTTGGCTCATTGCAGACCCATATCTGCTAAAAAGCAAAAGCAAAACCAAAACAAAAAACAGAACAAAACCAGCCCCCCCCCAACCCAAAAAAACTGATGTGGGATTCCCTTCTGTATGCTGTGAATATGTTTTATTATCATTGGTTAATAAAGAATCTGCTTTGGGACTATGGCAGGGCAGAATAAAGCCAGGTGGGAAATCAGAACAGAGATATAGAGAGAAAGTAGGAGGAGTCAAAGAGACGCCATGTAGCTGCTGAAGGAGACAGATGCTGGAACTTTACTCAGTAAGCCATGGCCTTGTGGTAATACAGAGATTAATAGAAATGGGTTAATTTAAGAGTTATCTAATAAGAATCCCAAGCTAATAGGCCAAGCAATGTTCTAATTAATATAATTTCTATGTGATTATTTTGGGTCTGGGCAGTCGGGAAATGAATGAGCAGTCCCCACTTACAAAATGGCACCCAAGGTGGGGCAACTACAGCCACATAAAACCTGAGAGAGCCTGGAAGACATTCTAGACACAACTTCTTGTAGCTGTATTTTTTTCAGAAGGGTTCCTAGCTTGTGTTAGTTGCAGGAACAGCTCTGGCTCTTTCAGGAGGCTGAGCACTTAAATGGGGTCTGGAAGCAGGTGTTATAAATTGCTTAATGGTGACATAGACCCGCTGTGTCCCTGGAGTTGAGGCTGTATGCATGGCTCTCAGAAGCAGTGAGCATGCCTCTGTCATGTTGGACTGGATGGAGCCAACAGGCAGGGTGGCAGTACTGGTCCTAGCTATGCCTGCTTAGCATTTAAAAAAAATGCTCCTGGTCAGAAAATGATTTCAGATATGCAATAAAGATAGATTCAGATAGAAATAAACCTCTGAATGGATCACAGTATGTTTAAAAAGTGTATGTAGGCTTGAGAGAGAGAAGAATAAGAGTATAGATAGTTATAAAAAGTAATAGTTTTAAAAATAAAACAAAGTCTTTAAAGAGATAGAGTACAGACAGTCATATATTAAAGGGGTAAAGAAAAATAAGCCACATAAAGATGGAACATACACAGAGAGTCTGGATTATGTATTTTATTGTGTTTTCTTTAAATTTTTTGACTGTGAATGAGCTAAGTACAGAGGGGCATTTCATTATATGGGCCGCTAAGCTAAACCAATATATATATTTTAAAGGTATCTTGACTTTAAAAATTGGGACTAAGAATATGTTGCTTTGGAAAAGAAGTTCTGCTTTTGTTTCCACAGAGGATAAAAAGCTGTGGATTCCTTACCAGCTAATATGGTTTGATCAACAAGACCCACTGAAGCAATAGCCAGATAGTCCAACATCAATGACAGCTTCAGGACTGCTGGCTGAGATGGACCTGCCACACAGGACACCCCATGACAAACTGATTAACAGTGCCCCAAATCAGCAGGAAGTAGTCTATAGAGAACAATGCCCAAATTCCCTAAACAATTGTTTATAAATGTTTGTTTACATTTAAAGGGAGATATGCTATAGAGATGAATATTTTGCATTGGTATGGGCTTTGTTTATTGATACGTATTTATTTATTTATTTATTTATTTTTTTATGACTAATAAAGGGTTATTTATTTAAGGAAAAAAACTTACAGATCACTGCCCTAGATAACAGTCCTCTGTGCAAACAGGAACAGAGTCTAGCAGCCGGAACTGGGAGCCGGAACAAAGATAGTGGGTGCATATTTACACTGCTTTTGCAGTATTGATACGTATTTAAAGTCAATTTTGTTATATACATATTTCTGATCTTGATTAAGGTGTTTGTGCAGCTCATTTAAAAATATAATGTATAATTAAGAAATAAAGGTTAATAGATAGTCATCTACAATAGTCAAACTTGGAGTCATGTTAATTAGGTTTTCTAGCTGTTCAGAGATATATTTCAGATGGATAGGTATTCTTCAAACCTTTCAAAGACTAACAGAATATGCCATTCAAAATGTTTTAAGAACTTAGTACTTTTCATGACAATGAAACACATCTTACTTCAAGAGGAACATGGGCATTGAAGAGGCTCCTCATGGAATTTGTTAGTCATTTAGGCAAGAAGCTGTTCTTGCCTGGACTGCTGGATATTATGCTGCATAAACTGGACAGGCAGGACTCACAGAAAAATGACTGCTGAATTTGACTAAAGGTGAGACAGTCCTTCACAGTTCCTGCTTCATGAAAGAGTCTGCCAGACATTCCGCAGAACACAGAAGAAACTGACTGACAAACTGCCAATATTGGTGGACCTGTTTTTGAAATTTCCTGCTTCATGGAAAAGTCTGCTGGATATTATGGGCCTGTAGGCTGAAGATGGATGCCCCAACGTTACAGAAGAACTTTGGGTGACTGGCCAGGCAGCAAGATGTCTCTGTAACTCTAGAATTTTGGAAGTTGCTTACAATGTACTTCCTGTTAACTGAGGTAATATTATATCCTTCTGGGGTCTTTGAAGAGCTGAAGAAAGATAGTTTTCCTTAGTTATGATAAAGGATAAATTAGATATAAAATTTTAGACTCACAAAGATAGGATAGGTAATAGGGTATTTTCCTTAATTTGTCAAATGTAAATAGACTAAATATTATATCTATAATTCTTTTTTGATACCTGTTTTGTTACATATATTTTACTATGTTGAAGTTAAAACCTTCCTTTTCATTTAGACAGAAACGAGGAGGTGATGTGGGATTCCCCTCTGTATGCTGTGAATATGTTTTATTACCACTGGTTAATAAAGAATCTGCTTTGGGCCTATAGCAGGGCAGAATAAAGCCAGGTAGGAAATCCGAACAGAGAGAGAAAGTACTCAGGGTCAAAGAGATGCTAGGTAGCTGCTGAAGGAGGCAGATGCCGGAACTTTACCTGGTAAGCCACAGCCTTGTGATGATAAGCAGATTAACAGAAATGGGTTAATTAAAAATGTTAGTTAATAAGAAGTCTAAGCTAAAAGGCCAAACTGTGATATAGTTTCTGTGTGATTATTTCAAGTCTAGGTGGCTGGAAATGAATGAGCAGCCTCTGCCCACAAAAAAAAAAAAAAAAAAAAATCAACAAAACAAACCCCATGGTCTCCTGATGAGGTGCCTGGTTCCAGGACTCCATGTAGGGCCTGTAGTCTAGCAGCTACACAGACAAAGCAGGGCCTCAGGGTAGGGCAGGCACCTGTCCTAGAGAACTCCACTCCAGGGGTCGTCTGCTCCCCAGTGAGCAGATGCTGGGCACAGACTAAGTGTGGTGCTAAGGGACTCGGGCTGGTTAGGGCTGGTTAGGGCTGGCCTAGGCCCCTCTTCCAGAAAGAAGCAGAGCACAGCCTCCCGCCTCTAGGCTATGCTCAGCTCTCTGATGGTGGGTGCACTAGGTTGCAATTTGCAAAGTCATTCGTGTGTGGGACTTTCCCTTCCCCCTCATTCCTGCAGCAGATACTATGCAGGGCTGTTGTGAGTTGAAGTGGTTCCTCAAAAAGATCCTTCAAAGGCTTAGCCCTTGTCAGGGGCCTCAGCTAGAGACAGTCTAGGAAGGAACCAAAAGGATGATAAGGAAAATTCTGTGAGGACACACAGGGAGACAAGAGACGGAACAACATAGCATGAGCTCAGGGCCTGGAGAAGGGAAGAAAGTGCTGCTGTGGAGAGCTACCGGATTTGTGTCCTTTGTCACCATGGCTCTGAAGGTGCATACATGGGCTTTCTAGGCAGAAGACAGCAGTGGTGAGGGAGCTGGAATGCATGCTTCAAACCTGACCACAGATTCTAGAGATGACTCTACTCCCAGGCACACAGTGAAAGGAGACCGTCAACAGTGCCAAGAGCCCCAGACAGAAAACCAGGGGCGACTCTGTCACTAGCTAGAAACATTGTTGGGAGCCCCAAGTTGTAACAGGTTGTCACTTTACTGAGTCCTTAGGATCACAGGACCTCAAGGAGCAAGAGCTTCAGGGCAGCCTATTGCGGGGG
>NC_022033.1:1585105-1587212 GCF_000317375.1 Microtus ochrogaster | reverse complement strand
TGCTCAAGGTCACAGAGCTGCTGGGTGAAGGAAAGCTGGTCTGCACTCCTGACACAGCCTTCAGGAACTCCAGATAAACGGATCAGGGGGAAGAGATGGCTCAGTGGTTAGGAGCACTGGCTGTTCTCCCCAAGAGTCCAGATTCAGTTCCCAGCACCCACAAGGCAGCTCGCAACTGCCTGTAACTTCGTCTGCAGAGGATCTGACACGCTCACACAGACGTACATGCTTACAGAACAGCAATGCACATAAAACAAAACATTCCAATAGATCAGGGAAACCTGGGAGCCAGTAGCCTTGTTTAACAGGCCAGTCACTACTGTCTCTCCTAGACACAGGTTGGGAGCTGAGAGAGGGTAGACAGTCTTCTTCCTAAGAACCTGGGCCCGTGAGAGGAAGGGTAACAACTCTAGCCAAGAACTTGGAAGCAGAACCCAAGAAAAGATGTCTGCCACAGGTTATCAGAATGAACTGGGAAAGCAGAACGAGAAGGCAGGAGATAGCTCACTGGAGGACCTAGCACAGGGTGCCTCACTCACACAAACTCCAGCCTGCTCTTCAGTTATCCCTTGTCCCCAGTGGATCCTTCTAGGTCCTGTGGAAAGTAGGCTAAGGTGGTGACCAGAGAGTTCAAGCCCTTCTGGACACACATGTGATACATGGTCAGACGTCAGAGAACTTTCCCCCTCACAGACCTGGGAGGCACCTCATCACTGTGAGCCTACAGCTTATCCAGGCTAGACCTGCCCAGGGCTTCCCAGTGCTGAGAACTACCTGGCAGGAGTCCTGCCCTATAGTAGAGGGGCCTACCAACCAGGAAGGGACCATAATGGCCAGAATCGGCTCCTATTGTTACTAAGACTGAGGATGTGAGAGGGGGCTGAGGAGGAGGCTGAGACCCACATGGTAGCTGGTGGCTGTGGACACTGGGAAGTGGGCACAATCGTGGGGAGGGGTGGTGGTTAGGAATAAGAGCTGCCTTGGGTTAGTTAGACTGAGGGGCCCCTAGAAATGATGCAGACAGGGGAAGTACAGGGTGCAGTGTGACAGACAGGTCCTGTATCCAGCAGGTGTGCAACGGCAAGGAGGAGAGTCTGGGCAGGTGTACAAGGCTGAGCACAGTTGAGAAAGTGTGGGGAAGACTCTTGTTCACAAGCTGAGGTGAACACACGGCACGTAAGAAGTGTCTGTGAGTCACAGTGCTTTGGGCACTGACAGAACAGACAGAATGGATGTGTCTAAAGTGAGTGAGGCTAAGGGGGACTCCGAAATCCACCTACAGGGGACTCTCAAGGTGAAGAACTGACCCCATAGGGAGGGGACAGCTTTAATGGAACTAGTCCCTGTATCTGGAGTCTGACAAGCTTCAGTTAACCCCAATTTTGTCGCCTGTATTCTGGACTGATGCTGCCAGATCATCGCAATCAAGTCAAGGGCAGACGGGACGACAAGGCGCTCTGACTCTTGCAGGTTGGGGTGATGAGCCCTTTAAGTACAGGAATGACGGAGCCTGGGGCCACTCCTGGGCTGGTGGGCTCAGGTCATCCTGACCCTTATGTCCTGGGCTGACCAGACCTCTAAGTGCTAGCTGACGGATCCCAGGTGACACCTGTGTGCTGGGTGAATGGATCCACTTCACCCCAACCATGTCCAGGTCCGCCGGGCCCACAGGTCAACCACCCTGTGAGCTGTGGGGAAGGATTCAGCTACCACCACCCGTGCCCAGTAGGCTGCCAAACCCACAGGTCACACACCGGGCGCGCTGCCTAGGCCTCTAGGCCACCCAGACCCGCCCAGCCCGCTCACCTCTGGCGCTGCCCGTCCAGGCTGAGGCCGGCGGGCGCCGTCGTGGGGCTGAGTAGGCCCTGGGGCGCGGGTCTGGCTGGCAGCCCCGGGAGGCCTCCGGGTGGAGCGGGCGGAGGAGCGGGCAGCTCGCGGGCCTCGGTGGGCGGGGGTGGCGGCGGCGGGGGCTTCTCCCCGCCGGGACCCAGGCTCGGGGGCCGTCCGTCCAGGGAGATGTTGTTGAGGAAGAAGAGAGCGGCCTGGCGGCGCCGGGAGTCCCCGCGTCTCCGCGGCACGGACGGCGGGTTCCGGGCGGCCGGCGCGG
>NC_022033.1:1578948-1585005 GCF_000317375.1 Microtus ochrogaster | reverse complement strand
AGTGCGCCGCCGCGCCGCGCCGCCGCGCTGCTGCCCATTGGCCGCGGCGCGCCTGCATGCAAATGTCATCCGTCACTCCCGCCCATTGGCCCAGGCGCGGCCGCATGCAAATACGGTCCCGCTGTCCCCGTTCATTGGCCGCAGCGCACCTATATGCAAATGAGGCTCCCCTGAGCCCTTCCATTGGCTAGCGAGGTGGACCGTGCCCAGGCGCTCCTCTGGGTCCTAGAGGTGGGCCGGTCTATAGGTTGTAGGTTTGGCTTGGCCACAGGGCTCTAAACACAGCAAGGTCGGTGGCTGCACGGCGGCGCCATTGTCCTGTTTTCTTGTCCAGGACTCAGTGTGGGGGGTCACCCAGCAGAGAATGCTCATTATGGGCCACGGACTCGGGGTGTGGGCCAGGCCTGGTCACTTGCCCTCCAGACTGTTTTTTTCCTCTGGGTTGGGCATCCACCCTTGGAGCCACCCCGGAACCACAGTTTCCGGACTGTGCCAGCGGACCCACCTGCTCTCCCTCGCTGTCGGCGGAAGAGACCCATCTATGGTTTGAGGACAGCTGGCACCGTCCTGGGTTGCCTAAGTATCGGCATGGATGTGGTCCTGAGTCGCATGGTGCTCAGTGTGCGGTTTCCCCTGTAGTCCAGGGCTTGAGTATACAGACCTCTTTGGCTGTGTACTGTGTGTGTGTCTGTCCTCGGAGGCTTTGAAGCCCTCCTTCATGCTGCCACCATAAGCTCTTCCCCGCGACCAGCCTATGTGGACTTATCTTTAAGGTCGGACCTTGGTGTTTGGTGGACCATTGAGGGAGCACAAAAGGAAAATTCCCCCTTATGTTCCGCTCTGTGCTCACTGCCTGGTCGGGTCCTGTGGCTACTGCAGCGGGTGCTGCGGTGAATTGGTTGAGGGACAGGGAACCCTAGGAAGTGGCTTCTTAGCTACCAGGAGAATCTGTCAGTGGTCCTCACTGCCTGTCCCTCCCTTCTTTCAAGGCTTAAGCAGGCTGATCCTGCCAGACACCCACCCCCTTTTCCCCTTGGCAGACTCTTTCTTTCATCCCTGCACAAGCAGGCTTACCCTTACCCTGACCTCTCCTCTTCTCCCCTGCCTTTTCCACGCTGGCCTCTGCCAGGAGCTAGTGGTAAGGTGGGCAGTTCTCCTTTCTAGTAGAATGTAGGGCTTGGTCACAGGCGTGTTGTGGGCAACTCCCAGAGAGGATCATTTCTGTCAGAGCAAACACTAAACCCTGAAAGGGTCATGATGTTGCTGACCTGGGTGTGGTGCCCTCGAAGCTCAGGCTGCTGTTAACCCCCACTGTCTGCAAGTGGCCTTGGGGGTGACTCACCTTTCTGAGTTTTGGTTCCCGGTAGTGATGATGTACTAGCTGTATGCCTAAGCAGCTTTGGGATAGATGAGTGTTGGGCCTGTGGTATGGTGGCCCCAGGTCCTTGTTGCTAATGTGCAGTCCTGGAGTGGGAGAGGACAACCAGCTTGTGGCTAACAGAAGCTGCTGTCAAGTGGGGATGGCAAGGAGGTGTGCTTCTCAGCAGGGTGCCACGTGGAGCTGGCCCCCAATGCAGGCAGGCACTGTGGGATCCTTGAGGTGCCTGAGGGACATTTAGGCTTCTTCCTGGATGTGGTGTTGTGGTGTGTTCCCTCACAGACCAGGAGGTTAGAGTAGATAGAGCATACAGCTTGTGTTTTATTTAATTTTGAAAAAAAAAAAAACAACTCAAGGAACCTGCAAAAACAACAACAACAACAACACATGCATGCGCACATGCATGCACACATGCATGTGCACATGCACTCCTGGATTCCCCTGGAATTCGGTCCTTCTGTCAGGTGGCAGGCAGAGAGGCCACTGTCTGCCCAGTGGAGAATGGTACCTCTCATTAAGCCTGGGCCTCACTTAGCCCTAGTGACAACTTCTCCAGTTCCAGAGATTTCAGACTCTTACGACTGAAACTCTTACTCCGCAGCACCCTTTTATGCCGTGGTCCCTTCTACCTGGCTTGGTCAGCTCGGGCCTTCCTCAGTCACGGTGGGCCTTCCTCAGTCATGGTCAAGTGAGTTCTGTTTGGCCTTCACCCTGACCTCTTAGCAGGCGTCGAGATACTTATAAAAGCATGCCAGGAACTTTGCCTACTTGGTACCCTCCTATTCATCCCCCCAAATCCAAATTTGAGTTTTAGATGCCACTTCCTTGACCTCCCCAAGACACCTTCTGTCTTCCTTCCCTCCTCACACTGGACCCTGACTAGGAAACCCTTTGCCCACAGTGCCTGTCTTTATTCTGAAAGTGGCAGTCCCTAAGCTTCATCCGCCCAGGTCCCCGAGTGTCTTCAATACCCCCATGATCCAGTGGTTCAGACCCAGTGGTTCAGGACTGATTCTTAAGCTCAGAGACAGCACCAGGTTGTCAGTGTGCAGGGCCTCTACAGAACATACGGGCTACTTTTGCTTTGTCTTCCTGCGCTTGGACTCAGTTAATCCTGGGTCGCCTGCCTAAATGGGCCAGTGTCCCTGACCTCAGCCCTGCCAGCTGTGTATATGTATATTACTGTTCATATTCTTCTCTGCGCTCTCCCGAGGTCACAATGCCTTCCCCTTTTCCTCTTTGCTGGCTGCATTTGCTCATGCTCCACAAGGGGGCGCCTGAGACCGCTTCTTCCTGGCCTGGAGACTTCTGCAGGCTCTGGAACCTCTGATTGCACCCGGAGGTGAGGGCGTTGCAGGGGGTGGGGCTGGACTGAGGCTCCCCTATTCCCTGTCCGGCCTCCGTGTGTTGCATCTTACTACAGGGTTGAGACGGGGAGAAGCCGCCCAGAGACCTGGGAGGGAGATGTGCCTCACAGACAGTCTGGATGTCGGGAAGAGCCTCCGTGTACTGACTGTTCCGAGCTGTCTTCAGGTCGGATGGTTTGACTTGTGCAAACAAAAGTCTGTGACAGAAAGCCACTTCTGGGCAAGCATCCTTCAGTCTGGTGGGTTAGGACTCCTGACAGCTGTCAATAGGGGAAAGGCTGAAGTCCTCCATGTCCCTTGGGCTTCCGGGGCTGTCTGTTAGCGTCGAAGATTCCTTTGGCTTCCTTCTCCCTTGAGATGGCTTCTTCGGGGCTGTGGGAAATATGAAGTTAGAAGAGGCATGAAAACGGCCCTGTGGTCTTGTTTCTCCTCCCTAGATGTTTCTCTGGCTTTAGCTTCTATCTAGGCTTAGGAAAGCTAAACTCCATGAAGCCAGCTGGCCACTTTTGTTCCTAACAAGGTGTTGAGTGGCTGGAGCATGGGAGGAGAGTCACAAGAGTATGGCTCTCACAGAGCCCAACCCCAAAGTGGCTGGACTGTGACTACAAGGGAGGGGCATCTGACTCTGGGCAGGTCACACCCAGGACCTACTGAGATGGTAGGTCTACGCAGCAGACCTGTGGCTTTGGACCAATTCACATACCAAGCCTCAGTTTCCCCATCTGTCAAATAGTGCCAATTCTACCCGCTGGGTGAATTTGTAGGCCACTCTGCATGGCTCAGGGTAATGCTGGGATGTGTGTCACCCTGCTAGGTAAAGCGGGATCCTTACAATGAGCTTGTTCCCATTGACTACCAGGCAGTGTCCGGGAATGGAGGAGTGCTACCCACAGGGTGCCTGGAGCCAGCTGTCCCTGGCCCAATTCTACCTGGGAGGACAGGGGAGGGGGGCTGGCTTGCGAGTGTGAAAGGTGCAGGCACACACTGGGAACCCAGGTGAGCCACGCCCACTCCATGTTGCACACAGCAGGAAGTGCTTGGAAATGACACAGGCACCCTGGCCTCCACTCGGAGCAAACACAGGCTGCGGTCAGTCCCTTTCCAGCAACAATGGCTTATTGTGGCCCCAGCCCAGCCTGTTGAGCTGTAGCCTGGGCAAACATAGGCCACATGCATATTAGCTTAGGTGTTCAAAGACTCACCATTGTGCATTGGAGCAGGAAGTGTCATGATTCTCAGACCCGGGACCAGTCTGAGATTCCTGCTATCTTATCGGGCAGAGCTGAACTCAAAGGCACCGCCCTGAGCAAACACGTGAGCAACCCTAACCCCCAAGGAACACAGGGACAGAGGATGTGGCTGCCCAAAGGTGTACAAGAGGGTCCAAGGATGCCAGTCCCAAGGAGCTGCTTCCAGGGGGGCAGTAATCAATGTCTTCAGTTCCACTCTTTTCCCCCCCACTTTTTGAGACAGGGGCTCACTCATAATAGTATAGGCTGGCCTTGAGCTTACTGCAGCTGAAGAGGACAACATGATTTACGTTGTTTCCTGTGGCTGGGTTTAGCGGTGCATACTTTTAATCCTAGCACTCAGGAGACAGAGGCAGGACAGTCTCTGTGAGTGTGAGGTCTCCAGAGGAAGTTCCAGACCAGACAGGGCTACATAATGAGAGCCTGTCTCAAAACAAAAAACCCAAAATATTGTTCCCTGTGGAAGATGTCAATTTTTTTTTCAGTGTTGGGGTTAGAATCTGTTAGGAGCCAATTTTCTCCTAAAATCATTGCAGAAACCATCACCCTAGGGGAGTCTGCAGAGAACCTCACACCCCTAATTATGTTAGGAATCGTTCTATTGACAGAGCCTACCCCACACCCAAATTGGCTGTTAATGGAGAGCTATCTGTTAGCAGAACCCACTTCACATTCCAAACTACCTAGGGAACTAGGTGTGGCAACTCCTGACTTCTTGGCCTACAGTGACCTGACCGAAGATAACCTCGTGCCTACGTGACCAACACGGACCACGTGACCAACGTGAACCACGTGGCAAGAGCTCAGACCCCTGTGCCCATCCCCCAACTCCTTACCATATATAAAGCTGTACCCCATCTCTAATAAACGGAGGCTCTGACAAATGTAGCATGGCCTTCTTCTTCTCTCCTAGCCCATTTATCTTACAGATAGTGCCTCTCCGGGACCCTGGAATAACTGACCTGCCAGACGGTTACTGACCCTAGACGAGGTAACCCGTCAAGGCAATTACAAGAATCCAGGGCCTCATGCATGCTAGGAAAGCCTTCTACCAGCTGAGATGCACCCCCAGCCCCTTTCAGCTCTGTTCTTCTCCCACTGAAGTTTTATAGAGCGCTGGTGTTGGTGCTCTTGAGGGAAGAAAGCTAAGGCCCAGGAGTACTGCCAGGAGGCCATGTGGTCGGGATTCACAGAGGTCTCTACTGGGGAGGTTCAGGGGTTCCGTCAGGCTCTCGCTGGTCCCCAGATGCCATTCTCCAGGGGTCTAGGAGAGGCACCTACCATATATGTTGCCCTATTTGCCCTTCCAGGAGGCAGGTACCTTTGTCCTGAAGATCTGAGGTCCGCTTCCTCTTCTGCTGTGGACCCTGTTGATGGCCCTCAGCCTGTCTCTCTCCTGGCATGCTTGACTCTGTGCTTGCCTCAGAGGTCAGTCCCATCTGGGCAGAAGGAAACACACTCAGGGCAAAGAACAACCCCTCTCCTGCCTGCTGCCAGGGTACTTTGAATGAATGGTTGAGGACCTACCTTGGTGTCTGACTCTTCCAGTTGCTGCAGCTCTGGCCTCTGTGCCCTGACCTTGCTGGGCTCTGAAAGACACGAATGGAGTCAGCCAGACTGGTGGCCCTAGACATGGTGTCCCAGGACAATGAGAATAACTCTTCAGATGAAGACACAGAGGAGCTGGTAACCTTCCTCAGGGCTCTTGCTGGAGATCTGAATCCAGCCCCCCCCCCCCCCCCCCTAGATAACCTCCTGCTTGACTCCCACAGCCCTGTGGGTTGGTGCCTTCCCTTCCTCAAATGAGAAGAGAGCAATACTTCTGAGCCTCAGTGCCTCTATCCACAATGGGAGAGACCACGCTGGAGGCCAGCAGGCTGCCAATCACTCCCTTTCCCTCTACACATCTCTTCCCACTGCACATCATATTTCACAGCACATCCCATCCCACTGCACATCCATGCCCACTGCACATCCCATCCCACTGCAATCCTTCCCACTGCAATCCCTTCCTGCTGCACATCCCATCCCACTGCACATCCTTCCCACTGCAATCCCTTCC
>NC_022033.1:1571655-1578671 GCF_000317375.1 Microtus ochrogaster | reverse complement strand
CACATCCCATCCCACTGCACATCCTTCTCACTGCACATCACATCCTTCCCACTGCAATCCCTTCCCACTGCACATCCCATCCCACTGCACATCCTTCTCACTGCACATCCCATCCCACTGCACATCCTTCCCACTGCAATCCCTTCCCACCGCACATCCATTCCCACTGCACATCCGTTCCCACCGCAATCCATTCCCACTGTACATCCCTTTCCTGCACATCCCATCTCACTGCACATCCATTCCCACTGCACATCCCTTTCCACTGCATTCCCTTCCCACTGCACATCCCTTCCCACTGTACACTAGTTCCCACTGCACATCCCTTCCCACTGCACATCCGTTCCCACTGCACATCTGTTCCCACTGCACATCCCTTCCCTCTACACATCCATTCCCACTGCACATCCCTTTCCACTGCATTCCCTTCTCACTGCACATCAGTTCCCACTGCACATCACTTCCCTCTATACATCCATTCCCACTGCAATCCCTTCCCACTGTACACTAGTTCCCACTGCACATCCCTTCCCACTGGACTGGTTCTCTGAGTGCTGACTTCACCTGTGGTCCCATCAATGGCAGGTCTCTGCAAGTGGGGTACTGGCCTTGGTTTTCCTCCAGCCTCCTCTGCTGTCCTTCCAGGAGAGGTCAGGCTGGCATGGGTCCCTGGGAGAAGGTGTGAGGTGTCCTAGGAGAGGCAAATTAACGGTTTGAGTATCTCTCTCTGTGTCTCTGTCTGTCTGTGTGTGTCCCTGAGCCAACTCCATCTTCAGGCTGTAGTAGGTGGATATTCAGTCCTTTCCGAGTGTGAACAGGACCGTTAGGCTGCTCTTTGGCACAAACTGGTGCAGCAGAGAGAAGGCAGCCCAAGGAGATGTGAATGCCATTCTGTAGTGCAATGGCATAGAGAGTAAGGCCAGAACTGAGACCCTTACCTTGGGAGCAGAGTGTTCCTCAGGCTCCTGAGTTCTGGCCTGTGTGTTGCCATTGCTGAGAGTATGGGGGCTGTGAATCACAGGTCTGGACAAGGTGGGCAGCTGGGGGCTGGGAGCGTGGGCAACTGTGGTGTTGAGTGGCAAAGGTTGGCTAGTGGATTTGAGGCTGTCCCGACACCGTCCCCGGTCAGAGAGGTCCAGAGGCTTGTCTGGGGGACAGTCCTGAGTGGTCACATGTATCTCCTTCCTTGGGGGGCTACATTGGCTTGTGGACTGCGGATGCCACCCATCAGGCTGGGCCTCTGTGCTCAAAGCTGTCCTGGGGGCCTCACTCTCAGAGCTCTCAGAATCTGAAACAGCTGGTGGGGAAGATGGCATATTTTCTTGTGTGGATGGGACCCTCAACCTGGCACTGCCTGCCCGTGCCCGTGCCCGTGCCCGCAGCTGCTGCTGAACCAGCAGCAGGTGCAATGCTCCTTCCAGCCGTGGGTCCTGTATGCCCATCAGGGCGCCAGGCTCCTCCCATGCCTCTGCCTCTCTAGTTTTCAGGCCCTGGAGCAGGGGGCTTTTGGCAGCTGTAGCAGGAGCCGGGGGGCTCCTGTGGGGGCTTTGCAGATGCAGAGACAGGTGACGATTCAGGAGGCAGAGGCGATCGGTCTGAAGGGAGCGCTTCAGCGTCTCATAGGCTAGGGCTGATGGCTGAGAGGCCCGCAGGAAGCTAGGGGAAAGAGAAGAGTGACTGGCTAAGTGAGATCCAAGAGGGAAGACAATAGGCACCTCACTTCATGGATGGTCAGACAAGCCACCTGAGGTCACATGGTCATGGGAGAGGGCGGATTCTCATGCCCTCTCTGGAGGCCACTATGTATAGAAGAAGGTGGCAGATTTGGTCAAAAAGGACCCAGAGCATGAACACACTGGGTCCTATGCCTCCTCCTGTGTCTTTAGCTTTAATTGCTGAGGCAGCCTCAGGAGAAGAGAGTCTCAGTTGACGGGCTGCCTAGATCTGATTGGTTGATGCATGGGAGATTGTTTTGATTATTAATTGATGGAGAGCCCAGCCCATGGTGGGTGGCACCGTCTCTGGGCAGACACTCCTAGGCTGTGTAAGCTTTTGGTCAGAGTTTTTGCTTATCCCAGCAACAGAAAGTGAATTACAATATCTGGTGGGGGGAGCATCAGCTACCTAGAGTGTCTGATCCCCCTGTCCATCTCCTATAATTCCACTGGCTCTGCTAGGCCACGAGACTGGAGCTTTACCTAGGTCTTCTGAGTGCCCGAGCCAAGGTGTCTACCAGTATCCTGCCTCTACTATGGGGCAGAAGCAGAGCGTTGCTCACAGTGGTGGGTAGAGCCTCACCTGTCCACAGGGAGGCCATGTTCGTATGGTGGGCTGGGTGGGCTGCTTCTGGTGGTTGGCGGTGGGGGTGTTCCATTGGCGGTGCCACTGTCCGGTGGGCAGGCCCGGGAGCCGGGCCGCACCACAGCTACTGTTGAGTGCAGCTGGTTGGAGATGCACTGAGGGCTCTGTACAGGGTGGGTGGGTCAGCCTGGCAGGTCATCTCACCCGGGGTTGCCTCCCCTGCCTTGCATGAAGCTCAGTGTTCCTGTCTGGCCTGGGGACAGGCCTGATGGGTGTCAAGTTGGCACAAAGTACCTTGAACAAGGCAGGACTATGGGGCCAGCCCACTTGTCAGGATGGTACTGAGTGTTGGGGGGGGGTCAGGGGTCAAGACCATTGTCCTCACCATGTCCAAGGCCCGTGGCTCAGGGAGGTTGGCAGCTGGGGAAATTCTGGCCACTGGGGAAGTCTTGTGGCTTGACACCTTATCTGTGGGAAGAAGAATGACAAGGAGCTAGGGAGACACTGTGGGATCCCCCAGGTGCCCAATCTCCCTGCCTCCCGCTAACCCCATGGACCTGTGCCTGGCTGTTCTTCCTCCGCCTCCTCCGGGTCTCCTGGGGGGTTCTTGGGGGCACCCTTCAGGTTCCCAGGTGAGGGTTGCGGCATGGGTGATGTGGCCTCTGAGGAGCCCTCCCAGGCCTGGGGTGCAGCCTTGTCTCTGGAGAGGACACGAGGCCGATGATGAGGATACAGAAGCTACAGAACTGGGACAGCCAGGACACCCTGTGGGGCGGGATTCTAAGGACACGGGTCTGCTGAGCCAGCGTCTGGGCCTGTGCTGCCCCACTCACCGCAGGCTCCGAAGCAGCTTCATTTCTTCCTTCAGGATCTTGTTTTCCTCCCTCAGCCCATTCATCTCATTGGCTGCAAAGAGTGGTGGGGCGATTAGCGAGGTCATGGGGCAGGATGGAGACGGGACTCCCACAGCACCAGAGAGGCTCTCATTGTCTTGCTCTAGTCTGGCTCATAGCAGGCAGGAGTATAAAACTGGCTGTAGGTGTGGACTGTGGGACGGTGTTGAGTGAACCTCTGCCCGCGGTCTGCAGAAGGATGAGGTCAACACTCCAGCTTGTCCCTAGAGCTCCCTCAGGGAGGTCAGGAGAGTGGGGATGCCCTGGCCCAAGAACTGGTGTGATGTCTGGGAGTCATGCCTCCTCCTTTCCCTGTGGCTCTGTGTGGGCTGACCGGGCCCTGGGGTCCCCGGCCTGTGGGTGTGGCTCACTGAGGATGCAGAGATGCTGCAGGCTCTGCAGGTGTGCACTTTCCAGTTCCAGCTGCTTCTTTCTGGCCAGCTCCTGGGTGACCATGCAGCGATCGCACAGGCCAGCCCTCAGCCTAGGGATAGGAGAAGTCACACTGAGGCAGACATTTGGTTTCTTATGCCCCATTGCCAGGACATGTCCTGCCTTTCCAAACTGTGGTCCATGGTCCCCCAGGCCTGCCTCCTGCTGAGGGCTTAGCATCCCCTGTGCGATTAAGTTTGAGAAGGATTTTCTCTTTTAAGGTTCTGCAAAGCCTGGCTTTGAGACACCTGTCTGGCTTGGTCTGTGCTAAAGGCCCCCAGGTTGACTCTGGGAGGGAGACCCTCACCTGTTCTCTAGCACCCTCAGGTTCTCCTTCAGTGCCTTCTGCTGCTCCCGGAGCTGGTGGTTTTTGGCAAAGAGCTCTTCTATTCTCTGTGCATCCCTGTGTGGCAAACAGCTGAGGTGGAACACTGGTCTGAATGGCCAGCGTAGCCCGGGTTTGGGTGGGGCCCCCCTTAGCAGCTCCCTGTAAGGGATCTGCCTTAGAGTGTGACCCTTCAAATGGGGCTCAGTTCCACACCCTCAGATAGAACTGTTCTTATGGCCTATCTTGTCTTCTTGTTACCTTAACTACAGCACATATGGACCCTGGTCTAGTCCATTGTTTCTCAACCTGGGGATCGCAACTCCTTGGTGTGTGTGGGGGGTGGTGTCAAACAACCCTTTTATAAGGATCATCGGAAAGCAAAGATATCTACATTATGATCCATTAATAATAGCAAAATTACAGTTCTGAAGTAGCAATGAAAATAATCTTATGGTAGCCGGGCGGTGGTGGCGCACGCCTTTAATCCCAGCACTCGGGAGGCAGAGGCAGACGGATCTTGTGAGTTCGAGGCCAGCCTGGTCTACAAGAGCTAGTTCCAGGAAGGGCTCCAAAGCTACAGAGAAACCCTGTCTCGAAAAACCAAAATAAATAAATAAAAAGAAAAAAAGAAAATAATCTAATGGTTGGGGGTCAGCACAACATGAGGGGTAACTGTGTTAACGGACCACAGTGTTAGGAAGGTTGAGAGTCACTCATTTAGCCAGAGATGGGACACAGGAAGGGGACCTGCAGGTCAGCCACCAGCAATTGAGGCTATGCGTTGGGACCCACAATAAGTACTGTGACAGGGGCTTTGGTCTCACTGGGTCTCCAAGTGGAGGGCCACGCCAGACCCGTTGGGGCTAACATCTCAATGGTCTAGTCCCAGCTCTATCACATAAACAGTGTCACCTGGCCAAGAGACTCCCTGCCCCCTTGGGGGCAGTGTGGGTGGCCATGGCCTGTGGGAACAGCTGCCCTCCTGTCTGCTCTGCTGGTTCGGCTGGGTTGACTCACCGGCACCGCTCTGAGTTCAGTTCTAGAAGCTTGTTCTGCAGGCCTAGCAGAGAAGATAGACAGGTACAGGTCAGGTCCAGATGCTTCCCACAGCACCGGTAGGGCTGAGGCCTGAGGTGGCAACTCCTGCCCTGGTCGTCACATGGGATCCTCTCCAGACTCCTGCTCACTGACACCCACCCCATCTGCACCTGCGGCCCAAATGCTTTGACTTCCTGAACTGAGGCCGGGGTCCCTAACTTAGCATTTAATTAGCGGTTGACAGAGACCCTGGTCCTGGAAGTGGTTGGCTACCTGGCAGGAGCAGAGCATCCAAGAGTGGCTATTTTTGGAGGGGTGGTAGTGCTAGTGTTAGGGAGGGGAAGCTAGATACACCCCTAACTTCAGGACCTGCCAGTGTCTACTGGGTACATGGAGTGGAACAGAAAGAACTGGCACCTGTCTTTCTCTTCTACTGAGGTTCTGTTCGGTCTTCAGAGCAGCTCGATCTTAGGGTGGGTCTAGCCACCTACTCTCTCAGCAGCAACAAGTTCTTTGCCCCCAGGGTTCAGCAGCCTCTGCCCCACCCTGAGTTCCTGTATATCCACCAACCAAGTCTCTTAGGTATGGTGAAGATTGTCTGACAGCCCAAACCAACTGCCAAAAGAAGATCCACCCCTCTTTAGGGAGTGTTCTCATCTTGGTCAGTGCTGGCTCTTCACCTCTCAAGATGAAATCCTATTAACCATAGCTTGTATCCCCAGGCACACGTGGCCAGGTATTGTTTCTGTTGCTTCTGGGACATTTCCTGAAACATTAGATGTACAATCAACAGGCCTTCAGAGCAAGTTCTCACTGACACACCTCTTTGGGATCCAGTGAGACTGAACCCAGCCTGGGTAGGCCTGGGGGTTCTCAGAAGGACAGCCTGGCTTCTTCCCTGAGGCTTGGGGGAGTGTCTGGCTTCCTCGACTTTCAGTTGGCTCTTCCTGGAAGGCCTCCCAGGACTGAATTGGAATTGTAATGAGGTGGGTGGAGGGCACCCTGATGGCTGGGGAACTTAGCAGGGGCTGGAGGGTGAGGGAGTGTCTGTTCAGTGCCCTAGACACTTCCTATGGCCTTAGGAGCTCTAGAATGGGCAGCCTCTCCCTCCGAGTTAGGAGATATTGTGCTGGAGCTGCTAGCCCTCTGAGAAGACACAGCAGGGCCGTGCTTGGGGGCTGGATGCAGCTTGTGGTCATGAGGTGTTGATGGTGATCTCTGAATAGGTCCCTCTTCCGGTTCACATCATGGGGTGTGGTCTGAAAACATTCTGGATGAGGAAGTGCTCCAGGCCGAGTCTGGACACCGTGCAACTTGTGTCCTTTGGTCAGGATTCTGTTTTTCAGACAGACCTACTGAGTACTAAAGGGGTATCCTGGAAGTTCCCTAACCTGCCCAGACCCCCAAGACCATCTTCCTATGAGCACAGGGGAGCCTTCTATTAACCACTTACCCAGAACCTCCTTCTCATGGGCCTCCTTCAGTCTGTTCAGTGACTCCATGAAGCTGTCCATGGCTCCTTGTGCGCTGGCCACTCTGCACTAGTCACAGGAGGGTTGGGAAGCTCTACTGCCCTCCTGGGTCCAGCCTGTAGGTAGAGGAGTTGGGGAGAAGGTTGATTTAAGTAGGGGCTTGGGCTGAAAAGGAGGAGAGCTCTTCAAGTGTGGGGCAAATGCGTTTTCTGTGAGGGGCTGCCCAGGGGGAGGGGCAGAAAGTGAATGGCTAAAGGTTGGATGGTGAAAGGGTTAATGGTAAAAACTGCATGGGGTCAGAGTACTGGACAGACTGACTTCTGGAGGCTGAGCTAGGAGTAGGGAAAAGGGCAGTGGATCCTGTGCCACACAGTGGCCGTGGTGGCCACGGGAACTCACCAAGCAAAGACATCTATGGTGTGGGGACAGAAACCAGGAAGAAGATGGGCTCCCAAACTGTTCACAGGTCCACCTGGGCTCTAGCTCTCCCAGAGCTGGCTACAGTCCTGGAAGTGACAGTTGGTGGCTCTGTGTTTGGTAGATGAGGGACAC
>NC_022033.1:1562576-1570865 GCF_000317375.1 Microtus ochrogaster | reverse complement strand
CCACGGGAACTCACCAAGCAAAGACATCTATGGTGTGGGGACAGAAACCAGGAAGAAGATGGGCTCCCAAACTGTTCACAGATCCACCTGGGCTCTAGCTCTCCCAGAGCTGGCTACAGTCCTGGAAGTGACAGTTGGTGGCTCTGTGTTTGGTAGATGAGGGACACGGGAATGAAGAATTGGGAGGTCCCTCAACCAGGGTCTGGGAGCCAAGGCTCATCTCAAGGAGGGATATCCTTGTGGGCTAACTAACTGCCCCAGCCTTGAGGGGTCAGAGGCTGAATGTCCCAGTCCTAGGTCACATGACCAGGACCTAGCTGCCTTTTTTCTTCCTTGAATTCAATACGGGTGGGTATCACTTTTTACCATTTAATCCTCAAGATAGCTCCAGGAACTTCTCTCCAAGTGGGGGAACTGAGGTTCAAAGAGGACTTGCCCCCACCTTGTTGGGGGGGTGGAGTGGGGGTGGGGAGTAGACTTGAACTCAGACTTGATTATTCACCCGGCATGAGCTCAGGATGTTTTCCAGAGGGCTGGTGTGCTCAGCTGTGTAGGCCTTACCTTGCTGAAGGCAAGGAGATGGGACCAGCTGGTTGGGACAAACAGGGCTAGGAAGGGGTTAAGCCAGCACCTGCAATTCCACCCAGACTCGCCCAGCAGGTGGCTCTTCCCCAGTCCCTAGCACCTGCTTTATGGGCTGGGCCAACACCTGTAGAGGAGCCTGTAGGCTGGGTGAGGTCTGTATGGGCTCTGGGTCTATATGCTGTTTAGTTTCTTCATTCTAGCCTATGGCACAGACCACTAGGCTGTTAATCTCAAGGTCCCCAAAGAGCAGTCCTGAATTCTCTGCTGGACACTGGCTTAGTTCCCTCAGATCTCCATGGTGTGTCCTGTCCAGGGACCCAGGGCCGTGACAAGATCAAACAAGGTTGTCTTGATCCAGGGTAACATTGCTCTAGGGATGACGTGACTTCCCTGGTAATCAGATGACAGAGACACGTACAACTGAGATAAAGTGGAACTCAGTTTCCTGGGCCCCTGCCGTGCCTAGGGTGTCCCTGTGCTCAGCTTCTACCATTCTAGAGTTTTAGGGGTCCGGGCAGGGAAAGGAAATGGAGGGTGGTAGATGCCTGGATGCATCCTTCAAGCCATTTTGGTGCAGAAATGGGCACCCATGGGAGGAATGAACCTGGCTTTTAAGAATACACAGGCCCATGCCCAGAAGCCTTGTGCCAACAGAGTGGCTGTCCCCAGGAGGCCTGCTCTGTGAGTCTTGGGAATGCAGGGAGCTCTGTAGGTGGGAGTGGGTCTCTTCAGAGGCCATGGCTGTCTTTGCATCCAGCTGTAGGGAGCTGTGAAGTAAGACGCCTGCAAAGGTGATAGGCTTGGTGCGATCTTCAACCCAAAAGGGTGGGACCCAGGAATGTGTGAGGGTGCTTTGGGGCTGCAAAAATGCAGAGTGGTGATTGGGGTAGGCAGAGATATGAACCCTAACCCTGAGCCTTAGGTCCCTAGACAGGGCCCTCACTCTTGACATCCAGGTCGGAATGTCTGTGGGCACTGAGCCCTTGGGAAGGAGCTGGTGGAGGGACAAGGCAGCAGAACAGCTTCTGCTCTATCTTTTGCTGCTGCCAGAGCAGCTGGGGAGGCAGATATGACATTGGGAGCAGCTGCCACCTACAAAGACATTACACACCTTCAGGCCAATCTGCCTCCCTTTGTCTGTGAAGATGCAGGGACAGAGGTGGTTTGTTCAGAATTAAAGCTGGCAAGAGGCAGGAGGATGTGAGATATGGCTGGCTTCTACATGGACAGGTTGAGTGCTACTCGAACCAACTCAGTGAGGCTCACCAGAACCAGACAGAGCATGTCCCTAAGCCAGATCGCTCCCCTGTCAGTGCTTAGGAAAGCACTCTACTGTGAGGAAGCCTGAGGGGTGGCAGAAGCTTGCTATCACAAGTTCTCACCAGGAGGCATACTCTAAGCTCCGCCTGCCTCCTGGGGAGCCAACTTGAGCCTCAGGTTCCCTCCCCTTCTTTTCCCATCCCCACCCCCAGTCCCTTACTTGCTACAAGGATCTCCACCTACTCCATGGCACCTCTACTTGTCTCAAGAGCCCCTTTCAGCACCTTCAGGTCCCCTTTTACCTTCTAAGGCACGTATATGCTCCATGGGGACCTCCACTACCCCAAGTGTCCCTACTACCCTCCCAGGAGCCCCACCTGAACCTTAGACCCCCCCCACTTACTCTGTGGGGCCCTACCTGTTCTGTAGAGCCCCCACCTGCTCTTCAGGCTCACCTGCCTCCAAGGAGCCTCAACTGAACCTCAGACCCTTCACCTGTACCTCACAGTTCCCCAGAGGGGCCTCCCATTGCCAGTCACAGCAGACCAGCAGGCTGGTGTCCCAGAGGACACAGGAGTGCTAGCCTAGAGCTTTGAATACGATTCTTCCTTCCTATGTATAGCCTCGGGTAAGTTGCTTTGAGCCCCTGTTTCCTCATCTGGGGGTAATGACACACCCATGTCCTGTATTGGGTTTCTGTAAGACTCTCACGGGTATCACATGTTCTAGGCAGAAGTCAGGTGGCCGTGTTCTGTGTGTGACAGAGGGAACCCTGAACCTCCTATCTCCCTCACGTACAGCTCCCAGGGGACTAACAGTGCCCTCCCTCCTGGGACAGACCTGAGTCTCACAAACAAAAAGACCTTTTGTAGGAGGACAGATCCCTTCCTGTGTTCTGAGCAGACGGTGGACACAAACTGACCACTAGTCCGTGGGTTTTGGTGGCCATTCCCAGGGAAGGTGCCATGCATTCCCTTCAGGGCAGGGCTCATGGCCCCAGCTGTAACTCCCAATAAGAACAGATGTGGCAAAGCCCAAGAGGTGGCTCAGTGGCCATACCTAGATGTGTTCTTTAGGGCAGCTGGAGCCCCTGGACTCCTGTCACTGGTGGGTGACGGCAGCTGGCTTCCTTCCCTTCCCAGAGTGCTAAATCAGAGACCAACGATTTCCACCCTGCCTGGCTCTCCTCAAAGCCTGGCCCCCTTTCTTATAGAAGGCCCTCAAGGGAAGAGGACTCTTCAGCA
Source organism: Microtus ochrogaster (assembly GCF_000317375.1). Classification (NCBI taxonomy): domain Eukaryota; kingdom Metazoa; phylum Chordata; class Mammalia; order Rodentia; family Cricetidae; genus Microtus; species Microtus ochrogaster. The sequence goes on along the minus strand of NC_022033.1, from coordinate 1,567,776 downwards.
AAACCTCATTCTGTTTCTTTAAGGATGAGCTGTTAGTCAACCCATCTGATGTCCACTTAGCCACAGAAAGCAGCAATGGCCACAGAGGTGGTAATGATGGCAGATGCTGCTGTACACAGTACTGAGGAAATACTGAGTATCCCATGCTACGCATTCAGACTCCAAGACACGGAGCAGACAAGAGGCAGGGAGGCAGAGGCTGGATTTGAACAAGAGTCTGGCTGCTTCCATCTTCTCTCATCCTCTGAATGGGAGACTGAAGGAATGGGCAAAGCATCTCCCATAGTAGCTTTAGCCAAGCTGCTACTCATCTGGCTGTGCCTCGATTTCCCCATTCATAAACCTGGTGGTGGTGACCAGAGATAGGAGGAGCCTGATATGAAGTGGGAGCTTCCATGCTGATCCAGGGGACCAGACAGGGACGGGGGGTGGGGGGCTTCTAAGCCCATGTGCTCCCATGTGCACTTCATGGTCACCCATGGCAGCTCTTATTTTATAGAAATCTGAGATTAAGAGATGGTATCTGCCTACCATCATCAGCTCACAAGAGATACAGGCTAGACACACGGGCCTCCCGGCAACCTCTTGGGTCAGTCTGGGTTGCGGCTGTGTGGAGAGGTGGCTTCTGATATCTTTCTGACAATAAACCCGCAGAGACAGGTAGCCTCCACAGACAGACAAAGCAACACTTTCGGCTGGAGAAACCCACATCTGTGTATACATGCCAAAAGTAAATGCCTTTGCACACCGTCAGCCCGTCCCCTTCCATGCACACGACCCTTACACGGGGCTAGGGATGGCTGTGTACACACAGGCAGTGGACATAGACATTTTCATGTCTCATGCCTGTGTGCACACTGCCTGCCTGAGGTAGCTTTGCAGCTCAGGTGACAGAAGGTCCTGCAACCTGACTCCATCCTCCCAGACCTGGGGCAGGAGACCGGGTAGGCCAGTGATTGATCCTACTGTCTCCCACTGCCTGCTGCAGTACTGCAGCTATTGACCCAACTTCAGGGCCTGACAATGTCCCCCTGCCAAGCTCGGAGCTATGGGCGGCCGGACCTGGCCTTGTGCTCCCCTCGTTCCCATGACTGCACAGTCTCTGGACCCACAGGAGCTAGGTGATGAGAGACTGAGGACACTGTGCCTATTAGGGATAGGACACCAGTCTATATCCTAGGCCCTGGAGCCCCCTGCAGAGATTGGGGCCAGAGTGTCTCACCAGGGTTCACGTTTGCTGCTCCCAAAGTTCTGCCCAGGAAACCCTCGAGCCTTCCTCCTCCTTGCTTGGTCCCCAGGAGCAGGCATCAGGCAGTCCTCCTTACCTCCCACAGGTGAAGGCAGGCCAGCCTGCCTGTCCCTACCTCCCGCCTCCCAGGCCTTCTGCTTCCTGCCTTCTGCCTCCGGGCTGCCTGCTCTGAAATCAGAGCTGGGTCTCCGGCCCCCAAGGTGAGCACCCCAACAACTCCAGCCCACCCAGCTCCTGGAAAGGCCCTGCCTGCTGTAAGCGTGTACTCACATGGCCACTTGGCCAGCCTTGGACCTCCAGGGGCCTCGGTCCCGAGTGATCCCCTCCTGGGAGAGATAGGAGCAAGCAGCATGAACTTGCAAGACAGAATTTTGACCAAACCCGCCTGACGGGTTTCCGATTCTCCCAGCCGGGAGCTGCTAGGAGGCAGGGACTGCCCAAAGCCGCTCGACTGGTCTGGCCATCTCAGAGAGAGTGGAAGAACCGGCTGGCCATGAGCATAGAGTTAGATTGTTTCCCCATAATCCCAGCTGCCTGGGTGCCTTAGCTTGACCGTCACGGGGAGCATCCTATGGGGCCCTGGATAGGAGCCCTGGCTAGCCCAGGGGCACAGCCAGGCTGTGTGGGCACTTATGGAGGGAGGGGAGACGCTGTTGGCCTTGCCACTTAGGGACTAGATGCTTAGGAGGCCATCATGCTATATACATTCAGCTTGCCTTGGCTGACCTTCGGCAGGTCAGATTTCCTTGTCTAACCTTGGTTTCCTGGTCTGTGGCCAGGATGGCCGTGGGTAGGTGCAGTTCCCTTGTCCTGACTTGGTTTCTTCATCTGTGGCTTGTGGATAAAAAACAAAACCCAGGTCCTGTGCCTCTAGAGACTACTATTCAGAGAGATTTCACTGGGTTGGGGCTTGTCTAATATCCACTATGCCCTTGCAGAGACAGATAGCTAGCTTCTACTTGTGGTAGAGGTGGGCAGGGGCTGAGCCTCAGGTCTGTGGATGTTCCAAGCGGGTGGGTATCTCTGGGTTTCAGGCTGACTGCCCCAGCAGGTGGAATCTGGGGTGACAAATAGGGCAGGGAGCTGGCTTGGTATGAGGTAGCCTGGCTCAGGGTGTTAGAGAGGCCAGGCACTGTTGTCATGCCATTTTCTCTCTAGATAGTGACATCATGGCTGCATTCATGCAGGAAACAGTGCCCTCTGAGGCCATGGATGCCCAAATTACTGTCTGATGTGGGATTCCCCTCTGTGTGCTGTGAATACCATTGATTAACAAAGAAACTCCTTTGAACCTATAGCAGGGCACAACAGAGGTGTTTGTGGGGAAACTAAACTGAATGCTGGGAGAAAGAAGGCGGAGTCAGAGAGAAGCCATGTAGGAGCTTCAGAGATAGACACCAGATGGAACCTTGCCTGTAAACCACAGCCATGTGGTGATACACAGATTAAAGGAGATGGGCTAGTTCAGGATATAAGAGTTGGCTAAAAATATACTTAAGCTATTGGCCAAGCAGTGATTCAAATGATATAGTTTTCTGTGTGATTATTTTGGGTCTGAGCAGCTGTGAACGAACAAGCCACCTCTCCTACTGCCCCTTCTCTCTTGTTCACTTGCCCATCACCGTCCCCTACTTTAGCTTGTTAGGCTCTGCCCAGAAGCAGGGGGGGGGGCTCCCCTATTTATGGGGCCACAGAAGGTAGGCAGTGAAGGTCCATCAGAGCACCATGTTGAGGAGAGGAAGATGTCCCAGGTCTTGAAGGATAGAAGACTTTCTTCTTCTGGCAGCTGGCCCTGGGCGTGGGGCAAGGAAGAACTGTTTCTAGCTCCAGGATGACCTTCCTAGAAGGGGAAAGTTCTAGGCCTCAGAGCACCGTGGACTCCTTTTCCCTACCTTCTGGCTGGGCCTTTGTGAGACATGTCTGCTCACTCAGTGTGTTTGCACTTGCACCAAGAAGGGAGTGGGCAAGGTCCATGTGGGCTTGCATTAGGCTAAGGTCTGAAGTGCCCCCCAACTCATACGTTGACATTTTTGTTTGTTTGTTTTTTGAGACAGGGGTCCTCTGTGTAAATTTGGAGCCTGTCCTGAAACTCACTCTGAAGACCAGGCTGGCCTCAAACTCATAGAGACCCGCCTGCCGTTGCCTCCAGAGTGCTGGGATTAAGGGCGTGCGCCACCACTGTCTGGCTTGGCACCAGCGCTCTTATAGAGAGATTAGAAAGCTCCAGCTCCCTCCAGATGAGACAGAGACAAGGTTGTCATCAGATCTTCCCTTGGACTTCCAGCTTCCAGGACCATGAGAGGTACATTTTTGCTTCCTGTCAGCCCTAGCCTACGGCATCTTGTGCAGCAGCCTATGGCTAAGTCACAGCTGGGACACACGTATTGACGTCTGAAAGTGACTGATGGTGGTCCCTCAGCCTGTGGGTGTTCAGCAGGTATGTATGCTATGTGCATGGGCTTGTTCTTGTGTGTGAGGCAGGCTCTATAGGCTATAGACTGTGTGAGTATGTCTAGAGGCTTCAAATGCATGTCTGGGGACTGTATTCCTGTGTGTGTGCATACCTGAAACCTGTGTGTGTATATGTCTGGGGATGTGTGTATGCCTGGAGATTGTGTATACATGTCTGAAGGCTGTGTGTACATGCTGAAGATTGTGCGTATATGTCTCAAGGCTGTGTGTACATGCCTGGGAATTGTAGGTACATGTCTGGGGACTGTATGTGCATATCTTAGAACTGTGTATGTGCATGCCTAGGAATGTGTGTACATGTCTAAGGGGTTGTGTGTACACATCTTGTTGGTTCTCTGTGGGGAGGAAGAGTCACATACTCCACCTTAGCAATGTAGGTTCATGTCTGGACCAGAGCTGGGGTTTGGACACTGCAATTCTGTCCTGGTTCCTCTGTTCCCAGCTCCTGACCCAGCGTCTGTGTAGTATGCTTCCTAGGCATTTCAGAAGGAGACCTGGGGTTGCAGTTAAAGCTTTTGCCAGGATCTACCTCACTGGGTACTCAGCAGTGGGACCCTTTCTGTTTAGGGCTGGATGAATGGACAAGGAAGGGGCACTGAGAACAGCGTTAGTAACTGAGCAGAGACTGTTTTCTCAGAGGTCCACGCACACTGGCCCTGCAGCCCAGCAGCCCTGCAGCCCAGTAGCCCAGCAGCCCTGCAGCCCAGCAGTCCTGCAGCCCTGCAGCCCAGTAGCCTAGCAGCCCTGCAGCCCAGCAGCTGTATTTATAATTACTCCCAACTGAACTCCCCAGTGGGTAAACAGAGGACCCACCTCTGAGATGGAAAACTCTGGGACAACCCAGAGGCAGGGCTCTGATGTCTACACCTCTGCTCCATGTGGGTAAGGGCAGCATAGGCAGTAGAGACCAGGATTTCCACTGACAAGCAGCCTAAGGAGCCAGCTTCTTGGGCGATGAACCATCAGTTTCTTGGTTGTGGTTGTGTGTGGGAGGACTCATTTGAGAACATTCATCCTGTACATTAAAGACCATTAGCTTAGTTTTACACAGCTCCGCCTCATATGGCTGATTTTTTTTTTTAGGGTAGAACTTAGGGCATACTGGTCCACCACTGAGCTACATTCCCAGCTCTTAAATATTTTTTAAAAATAGAAGGGGCTGGGAGTATATAGCTCAGTAGGTAGAGTGCTTGTATTCCATGAATACAGCCCTGGGCTTGATGCCCCCCACGACATAAAACAAAGTATGGTGGTACATACCTCCATGAGTTGAGGCCAGCCTGGGCTAAGTAAGACTGTGTCTCAAAAGATTTTTTTTTTTTAAATTTGAGACAGGGTGTCACTATGTAGCTCAAGCTGGTCCTGAACTTTCTGTCCTCTACTGCCTCCCAAGCAGCTGGGGTTTTAAGTGCACTGCCAGGCCTAAGTTGGTCTTCTCTCCTTCCTTCTTCTTCATTTTTCCCTCCCTCCCTCCCTCCC
>NC_022033.1:1560759-1562055 GCF_000317375.1 Microtus ochrogaster | reverse complement strand
CACCCAATGTGGGCTGATTAAATCCACATAAAACTGGGAGAGCTTGGAAAGAAGTTCTAGACACAAAAGAACAGAGTTAAGTGCAGTTTCTTGTATTTTTTTCCAGATAGGCTCTGTTTGTTGGCGCTAAGCAGGGATGCTGCAGCCCCTTTAAGAGAGATCTTCCTGATTCACCATTAGCAGCAAAACCTTCAGGTGCCGGCTTCCTGGCTCACGCTGTCAGCACAAACTCTGGTTCTTTCAGGAGGCTGAGCACTTCAATGGGGCTCGTGAGCATAGTGCTACAACCTGCTTAACAGCAGCATAGACCCGTTGTGTGCCTGAAAATGGGGCTGTAAGCATGGCTCACAGAGCTGGCTCTAAACAGAACTCCACCATGTTGGACTGGGTGGTGGAGCTAAAAGGCAAAGCAGCCTTAGTCCTAGCCATGCTGTTTAGCATTTTAAGAAGTGATCCTGGTCAGAAAAGGATTGCAGATACGCAATAAACACAGATTCAGATGGATGATGCTTAGGGACATGATATGGCATTGTAAGAATATGTTCAGGCGCTGTCTTACTTAGGGTTTCTATTGCTGTGAATAGACACCATGACCACAGCAACTCTTGCAAGGGAAACATTTAACTTAGGTGACTGCTTATAGTTGAGAGGTTCAGTCCTTTACCATCATGGCCGGGAGCTTGGTGGTATGCAAGCAGACACGGTGCTGGCTACATCTTGATCAGACGGCAACAGGAACCACACTGTGACACTGGAATATAGGATATATAGGAGATCTCAAAGCCAGCTCCCACAGCATACACTTCCTCCAACAAGGCCACGCCCACTCCAAGAAAGCCACACCTCCTAATAGTGCCACTCCCTATGAGTTTATGGGGCCCAGTTACATTCATACGACCGCAGGTGTCCACTCTGCCTACTGGCGACATCTTTCTGGATCCTAACACCACCAGGGATCGTCGATCATTTCTCCATGGTCATGGTTGGATGGTGAGCAGGTGATGGGGAGCATCAGCCCTCTGTCCTTTTCAGGGCCTCTGTCCTCAGCACTTTGCTGGAACGATTGCCATGGTGACAGTGATGCTAACCACTGCCTTTGTCTAGTCTTGCTGAAGGCCAAGGGCATTGCCTGCATCAACCTCTTCACTCCTTTCTATTTACAGGAGGAGAAACTGAGGCCAGGGAGTTGAGGCCTTACCCGAGGACCGTCCCTTGTGAGAGGGAGCCTCAGAGTTAAGGGTGGGACTGTCTGAAGGTGCCCCCATGGTTCACACGCTGCAAGGTGGAGCCAGGCCT
>NC_022033.1:1559297-1560455 GCF_000317375.1 Microtus ochrogaster | reverse complement strand
GAGCTGCTAGTCTGGGATCCACCAGAGGCTGTGGAGATGCAGCAGATGGTGGGGGCAGGTCTGTAGCCTTTCAGGGGATAAAAAGTAGACACTTGTTTCAGAAAGCCTCGGAGCTGGTAGGTGTCCCACCAGACCCCCACTCTTTTTAGTGACCACTCTATTTAAGGCTCAGCCCCTCTTTGGCACCACCCTTCAAGGCAGAGGCCATTTGATGTCCATCCACATCCGGTATATGTTGGCTATGTGGCTCATGAGGCTTCCAGCATCATGGCTATCTTAGCCAGGATTTGTACTATTGCATCAGAAACACCATGACCGAAAAGCAAGATGGGGAGGAAAGGGTTATTTTGTCTTATACTTCCACATTACTGTTCATCATAAAAGACAGGACAGGGACCCGGAGGCAAGAGTTGATGCAGAGGCCGTGGAGGAGTGCTGCTTACTGGCTTGCATCCCATGGATGCTTAGGTTGCTTTCTTATAGAGCCCAGGTATGGCACCACTCACAATGGACTGGGCTCTCTCCCATCAATAACTAATTAAGAAAATGCCTTATGGCTGGGTCTTCTGGAGTCATTTTCTCAATTAAAGCTCCATCTTCTCAGATAACTCTGGTTTGTATGTCAATTTGACCTAAGACTAGCCAGCATGAATCCTTGTTCAGTTACCAACAGGAGCCCAGCCTTGCCTACACGAATCCACAACCCTCTCCTAGTGCCCAGGCTACTGGAAGTGCCACCAGCTCTTTCACCCTTCCTGGGTGACCTTGAGAAAGCCTAAAGCCTGTCCTGAGCTCAGAGATGGAGGTGATGCCAACACGAGATAAGACTACAGAAACCATCTTGGAAGAGGTCTGGTCCTCGCCGCCTTGGGGCTGAAGTAGCTTCTCTTGCTGTTTGGGGAAAGTCACTGTGATCTGATGATGTGTCAGGGATTCAGGATTTTGGCACTAGAAAGGGTATGTAGGCACCTCTAACTCATTACTCCTTGTCCCCTTTCCTCTGGAGACACCATGGTACCCCCTATCCACTGGAAGGGAGCAGAGTATGGCCTCTTGAGGCTTCTTCCAAAGTTTTTCCTTTGTCCACCCAAACCTCTTTCTTTTCTTTTCCTTCCTTCCTTCCTTCCTTCCTTCCTTCCTTCCTTCCTTCCTTCCTTC
>NC_022033.1:1557547-1559032 GCF_000317375.1 Microtus ochrogaster | reverse complement strand
GGCACTCACATGGTGGCTCACAACCATCTGTAATTCCAGTCCCTTGCCCTGAGATTAGCAAGCACTCATGTGGTGTACAAACACACAGGTAGACAAAGCAGCCATACACATTAAGAAGATAAACATATAAATAATAAAACTTTATTGTAAAAACTTGCAAATAAAAACATCTTTTCTTTTCAATTATTTTTTTGTGATGCTAGGGATTGAACCCAGAACCTTGTACATGTCATGTGAGCATTGAGGTACACCCCTAGGCCTTTTTTTAGTTTAAGACAGAATCTTGTGAAGTTGCCCAAGGTGACCTCATTTATTTGATTTTTGTTTTTGATGCTATTGGGGGTAGACTGTAGAGACTCACACGTGTTAAGCAAGTGCACTACTACTGAGCCAAGTCTCTAGGCCCAGCGTTGGATTTTGTCTGTAGGCCAAGCAGGCCTCAGACTTGCTGTCCTTCTGCCTCAGTCCGGCTACCTCTCCTATCAATTACAGTTAAGAACTAAACCCTTGAGATGTTCTATTAAATGGGTCCTTCAGAGATCCTGTGCTCTTGTGTTCATCTCGGCAAGAAGCTGGCTGGGAGAGTACAGGGATGCGGGGCTCAAATCTTATAAGACTTGGAGGGCTCCGTGGCTTTCCTAGGAGGTAAGCTGGGTGGCCTGTGGGTCTTCAGGGACACAAGCCGTTTCATGGGCACCATGGTTACATATGGGGAAGCCCTGAGTACACAGATAGGAAAATCTCCATTCTCCAGGCTGAGAGAGGGTGTGGCCCCATCTCCTCTCTGCCTAGCTAAGCCTCAGAGCCCAGGCTTGGAGTTGCAGATGAGGCTATTGAGGCAGGCATCATGGGAGGCCTCGGGGACTGCATTTGTAGGCCACCCTCTGTCCTGCAGGACCTGTGGGTGTGGGCCAAAGAGACTGAGCATGCTCATTGCTAACTCTTTTTTTTAAATTTTATTTATTTATTATGTATACAATATTCTGTCTGTATACAGCACAAGAAGGCCAGAAAAGGGCACCAGACCTCTTTACAGATGGTTGTGAGCCACATCGCCACGATGTGGTTGCTGGGAATTGAACTCAGGACCTTTGGAAGAGCAGGCAATGCTCTTAACCGCTGAGCCATCTCTCCAGCCCCTCATTGCTAACTCTTTACAGCCTGCTAAGATCTGTGCTGTGTAAGGACTGGGGCAGGGGTGGGGTGCCCTCTGCTGACTGCCCACTGTGTGAAGACTGGAGATAAGGAATGGGGTGCTATGGCTGAGTGCCTACTGTGTGCAGTTCAGGAAGGGTACCATGTGGCTTTCCTTCTTTAGGAACTCCTACAAAAAATAGTTGGCCATTCTGGCCACACCAGCTGTGGATGTGCATGGGGAGAAAAAAATGAATATTGGTTGTGGCAGCTCGAGGGTGTCTTTGGTGTAGCATGGGGCAGATGATACTTAATCAAAATAAACCAGAGAAGACACACACACACACACAC
>NC_022033.1:1554570-1557447 GCF_000317375.1 Microtus ochrogaster | reverse complement strand
GGATCAGGAGATGGTGTAGGAGAAAGGAGGGGAGCTGCAAGGTGGGAGGGTGTGGGGTGAGGAATAAGATGGAGGCAATGGAACTAGAGAAAACAGGGAGGGAGAGAGAGGTGACTCCTTCCCAAACCACCGTTCCTCTGCTCTGTCGGGCCCGTGTCAAACTTCCTCCTCCTGCTCCTTCTCTTTCTTGTTCTTTCCTTACCTCTTCCTGTTCTTATTCTTCTCATCCCCTCTTGTGCAAGGGATGGAACTCAGGGCATCACGCACGCAAGGCAAGCTCACTACCCACTGAACTGTATTCCCCGTCACTCAGAAGCTGCTGATGTCCTACAAGGTTTTATGTCTGACTCCGGGCCCTGAGTGGCTGCAAACGTGAGCTTGTGTCTTCACGTCCAGGAGACTTCTGATGGTCAGAATCAGCATGTAGGAAGTCTAATGTGAGCCCCAGTTCACGTCTCTGTGACACAGGGCTGTTGTGAGGCCCGGGGATCTCACGTTGGCATCCTTCACCTATGCATCCGGTCAGCAGGGGAGTTGGTCAGAGTGGACAGGTGGTCTGAGCTTCGGAGGATGTGGTGACCCCTGAGCTCAGCAAGGCTCCTCTGGGTGACACCAAGGCTATCCCTGAAGCTCCCATGGCCCCCAGCCCTGATTCCTGAGCCAGTTGGGGGCAAAAAGCCCAGCCCAGAGGTGAGGCGGCCCTGAGCTTTTATCCCTGAGCAGGGAGGGCTGGAGATAAGGCTTCAAAGACAGCTGCCTGTGAGCACACCTTTAAAAGCTGCCCAGCCACTGATGTTTGTGTTACTGGACTAATAGATAAGGGGTTGGGTGGGTGGCCGGTACCGAGCCAGTCCAGCCCTGCAGCCCCAACCCCCAGATAAATGTGTCACCTATTAATATGGCCCCAGAGGGGTCCTGCAGAGCAGGGCTTCTTTATATGACAATTTCGGGCCCCTGTCTCCACCTTCCTGAGGTCGGGCTTCTGTGGGGGGAGGGGGAGGGGATGGGACCCTTTCTCGCAGCTGGCTATGTACCTAACATGGAGCACGCAGCACCGGGGAAGCAACTAGAGGGGAGAGGCACCCCTCATTTGCCCCCCACATGACCTCTGTGTTAGCACACTGTCTTTATAGTTCCTTTTGATAACACAGACATTGCAAGGATGACCCACTTGGCCAACACTGAATAAGGCCAAAGTCTCCTTTTTATTGTCCCTCTTGTCCCCTCCCCAGGTTCCCTCTTCTTGGGGTGAGCCTGCTTCCTCCCAGGTCCTCCTCTGGTTAGCAGTATAGCCACCCTAGCACGAACCACTCAGAGATGCTTCCTTTGGCCACGCCACCAATTTACACAACCATGGTGTCTATCTGATTCCTCACCCAGAGGAAAATCCTAGGTTTATCTGCTTTTCCCTTGGCAGTCATTAGACTTCTCCCGTTAGTGGATTTGCCTGCTCTGGGCATTCCTCTAAATAGCCTGGTCTCTCTCCGCACACAGTGGGCTACCCTCCTTCTCAGGGTTAAAGACACTGCGAATATTCTGACTCCTTTATCAGTTGTGGCTGTTGTCAAAAGGGCTGTCATGACCAGGCATTCGGGAGGCAGAAGCAGGTAGATCTCCATGGGTTAGAGGCCAGCCTAGTCAACAGAGAGCATTGCAGGCCAGCCAGGATAACAAAGTGAGGTCTTGTCCCAAAAGACCAAAAAGAGGCTTTCATGAACCTCAGGGGACAAGGGTACAGTTCAGGCTGTCCTTGTTTTGCCTCTGCATCCCAGGGCTGAAGTGGCAGATATGTGCTTGACTTCTGTGCACTGTGTGAATATATGTCACTGTGATTGATTTCATAAACAAGCTGACTGGCCAATAGCTGGACAGGATAAAGTTAGGTGGGAGACCCAAACTGAGAATGATGGGAAGAGGAAGGGCGGAGTCAGAGGAGTTGTTAGACACACACAATGGGATAGAGGTAAAAGCCACAAGCCTCAAGGCACCACATAGGTTAATAGGAATGGGTTAAGTTGTAAGAACTAGTTAGTAATAAGCCTGAGCTATTGGCCGAGTATTTACAATTAATATAAGTTTCCGTGTGATCATTTAAAAACGGCCGTTGGGCCGGGCGGTGGTGGCGCACGCCTTTAATCCCAGCACTCGGGAGGCAGAGGCAGGCGGATCTCTGTGAGTTCGACACCAACCTGGCCTACAGAGCTAGTTCCAGGACAGGCCCCAAAGCCACAGAGAAACCCTGTCTCGAAAAAACAAAACAAAAAAAAAAATTAAATAAAAAAAATAAAAACGGCCGTTGGGACGGGAACACACCGCCCTACATTGACTCAGGCATTAAATTCAGGATTTCCTGTGTGCTAGGTGAGTGCTCTACTACTGAGCTGTGTACCAGACCTAAGGATCTTTTTTACAAATATATTGATTTTGATTATTTTAAAAAATTATATGTATGTGTACATTTGTGTGTGGGTTTGTATATTTGAGTGTAGGTACCCTGTGAGGCCAGAGGTGTCTTCTTCTCCAGCAGCTGGATTTACAGGTGGTTGTGAGCTGTCTGGCATGGTGCTGGGAACGGAACTCAAGTCCTCTGCAAGAGCAGTATCTGCTCTCAACTACTGTCTCTTAGCATTGGGGTATCTCCCCAGGCCTGAGGGTCCTCAGATGTTCCTCAGGTGGCTGGATTTTATGGCTGAGAACCATAAACAGTCTTCGGTGGTCTACAGACCCTTGCCTGTAGTAGCAGGGTCATTTCTACCTGTGAACTCACAATTATCTAAAAAAGCATCCAATTGAAATAAAAGTTTGAGTATAAACCTGTAACCCAGTACTCAGTGAGTGGAAGCAGGAGGATAAGGAATTTAAGGTCAGTCTCAGATA
>NC_022033.1:1552032-1554278 GCF_000317375.1 Microtus ochrogaster | reverse complement strand
TTTTTTTTTCTTGGTTGTTAAGGTTTTGGAATCCCGAGGTTTTTTTGTTTTGTTATGTTTTTTGTTTTCAAGACAGGGTTTCTCTGTGTAGCCCTGGCTGTCTTGGAACTCACTCTCTAGACCAGGATGACTTCAAACTCAAAGATCTGCCTGCTTCTGCCTCCTAAGTGCTGGGATTAAAGGAGTGTGCCACTACGCCTGCTAGGAATCTCAAATCTCAGCTCTGGAGATACCAGTGAGCTGTGTGCAGCCTGACCCCTGCTTTTCTCATTCTTGCCCTCCTGCTGGAGGCCCTGTTCCCTGGGGCAAAACCATAGCTGCTCCGGTCACATTTGGCCTCTATAGTTCCAGAGCTAGCAAGGCAGTAGAGGGAGCTGCTCCTGGACTGTGTGGGGGTCACTGGAAGAACATCCTGGGGGTAGGCAGAATCCTTCCTTAGCAACATCTTTCGTTCCTGACCAGTTGGGGCCAGGTAAGCTGTCTGTTGTCTAACAGAGGGGAAGGGGGCTGAGGGAGGCCACTGACAGGTAATGGCAGTCCTGGGCAGTTCTGGATCTCCTTGGGAACTCAACTCTGGGAAGCATGGACTTGTTTTTCTGCTCATTTGTCCCCTGGCCTGGGGCTGTGATGGCAGGGCTCCCGGGCTCGTGTATCTGCCTAGAGTGGCCTCAGCTTCCTGGAGTTGGAGGAGCTTGTGATGGGAACCGTAAATGGCTGTCGGTCAGGATAACTTGATCTGTGACTCTAGCGGAGGGCAGACAGAGGGGAGAAGGAGGTGTCAGTGAAGAGAGAGCAGATCCTCGGACTGGGCTGGGCTGTCTGCTGGCACGTCACAGATAGTAAAACTGCATCGCCCTGCCATGCGTGCAGAGACCGACTCAGACCCAGATGTTGTAACCAAGGCTGTGAGGCCAGGGTCTGGTGTCAGCAGGCTGCGGTCCAGGCACCAGGGATCCCGCGCACATCATAAAGATACATTAATGGTCTGCGTGTCTTTAGAGGAATACTAATGTTGTTTTATGAGAAACAAGAGTTGAAAATATTAAAGTCAGAATTTTATGGCCTAAAAACAATTAAACAATGAAGATATGGGAAGAGAGAAGTTGCCTTTGCCCCTGGGTCTCAGCGCCCTGGATGGGATGTGGGGTGTGGTTCCCCTCTGATGACCCTCTTTGTGAACTCAGACTCAGCAGGAAAGCAGAGGCACGGAACGACGTGGGTGCATCATGACAATGGGGCTGGGTGGGGAATCACCAGGATGCCCTTGGGTAACAGTGTACATCACAGGACCAGAGCCCCTTAACAGCCTGGTTCTCCGGGTTCAGAGTGGAGCCTGGGTTCCTCTTTCCAGTGGGAAGTTCTATCTGCCATGTGCTTCTTGTCGGAGGAACATTTGTTTTATCTTAAGGATTAACTTGAGTGACCCGCTAAAAAGGAGCAAATTCATCATGGGAGGCACACGGTATGAGCAGAGTCCTGGCAAAGAAATGTATCCAGAACTTTGCCATGGGGGTCTGTCCATAGGACTTGGTGCCCCACTCCATGAGGGAGGGTGCTTTCTGCCCTGGGAGCTGCTGGTGACCGGTGCTGGAGCTTCATGCCTTTGCTCTATGTGGAACTACATAGAATCACCTGGAGCAAGGGGTCTGTCCTCAGCTTCCTCTGGGCCCAAGGTGAGATGAGGAGCCGAGGGATGCGGGCACATCAGGGTTAGGCACGGCCGAAGCCTGAGAGTCACTTGATTACGTGTTTTATGTATATAGGTGTTTTGTCTGCTCTATGTCACACACCAGAAGACAGCATCAGGTTTCATAAGTCTAACTACATACAGGTACTGGGAATTGAACTCAGGACCTCAAGCAGAGAAATCAGTACTTTGAACTGCTGAATCATCTCTCCAGCTATAAGTCACTTGAAAGTGAACGATTAAATGACATTTAGTGCATTCTCCAGTTTCAACACCACTTCTACAACTCCACCACACCAAAGAGAGACTGGAGGACCCTTCAATAGTTCTTCTCCACTCCCTCCTACACCCAGTTCACCTAGCTGGGCACTTCCTGTAACTGGAATTGTATAATGTGCAGTATTGGGGTTTGGCTTCCTTCCCCAGGAACAATGTTTTTGGGGGTCACACTCCTCTGCTGTGTGGAGAAGTGCTGTTTCTGTCCACCCCTCCCTCCAAGGGTGTGGGGAGCATCTGTACTTTGGCTGGTGTGAGCACTGCGTACTACGGAGCACCTCCA
>NC_022033.1:1545724-1551595 GCF_000317375.1 Microtus ochrogaster | reverse complement strand
ATTAATAATAATCCTTGCCTGGACAAAGGTATGGTGTTAATGACTTAGGGAATGTCATACCTGGTCCAGAGTCATCAGGAGGAAGTGTTGGGACAGGCGTGTGCCCTCTTTTTCCTCTCCCAAGATGTGACCACTGCACAGCTAATCCGCTCTTTTTGGACAGTTCTTAGAAAACCACACCCTCTGCAGCTTCTTCTCCCTGACTTCTGATCAGGATGCTGTGGGGTGTTGTTTCTGTTTATGGCTGAATAGTATTTCCTCTCGTGGATGAGCCATCACCTGCTTGCCTGTCGGTGAATCCCTGTGTGGATGAGCCAGAGCGCATCACCTGACTGATAGTGGATGTACACGGTGTTATCTTCAGGTCATTACGAGTGGAGTTTGCATAGACGTCTGTGCACAGGGCTTTTGTTGGCATTTCTTTCAGAGGGCAAATCTACAGCCACAGGCAGCTGACTCCATGGATGTCTGATGACAGTGCTGACTGCCTTCTGCTGTCCTGATACTTTGTGTCAGCTCCCGTCTCTCCTGTGGTGTTTGTTCCGATTTAAAGGCCAGAAAATCGGCTCAGAGAGGTGAAGTGAACTGTTTGAGACTGCACAACAGTCAAGCAACACCGATCCTCAGTGTTGGGACCTGTGTCTTGGGCTGTGCTGGCAATTGTGCCCTGGAATCTGCCCTGTCCACCACTGCCTTCTACAACACTAATGTCCCCTGCTGCCTGACTCTGTGTCTTGTGTAGCACAAATTCTAATTGATCTTAATAATAAAAACCTGGAGTCAGATATAGGGGTTAATGCTGAAATATAAAAGAAGCAGAGCCATCAGCAACTAGAGAGTTCTTACCTCTACCAATACTCAGATCAAACAGATCAAACGGGCAAGCCTGTTCTGACTGACTCCTCAGACTCAGACTGCTTGCTCAGACTGTATGAGCTGTCTTCTCCCATTTTATACTCTTCTCTCTGCCCAGCCACATCACCCCTGTCTCTACTTCCCTAGTAGTGCTGAGATTAAAGGCGTGGGCTCCCAAGTGCTGGGATCATCTTTGTGTGAGCTCTGTTTCTCTTTCAGACAGATTTCAAGTAGCCCGGGGTGGCCTTGAACTAACAGAGGTCATCTGACTCTGTCTCCTGAGTCCTGGGATTAAAGGTGTACGCCTCCACTGCCTGGCCTCTAGTGACTTAGCACTGCACTCTGATCTTCAGGCAAGCTTTATTTGTTAAAACGCAAACAATCACCATAGTCTTGTTCTCACCCTGGTTGTTTCTGCGCTTTCTTCTCTCCAGGGCCTTTGCACATGCTGGCCCCCTCTCTTCCTCACTCTTTGGGGACAGCACATTTGGCCCATGTATCCCTTTGGCATTTATGCAGAGAAACTCATTTAAGGTGACAGCAAGAGTCAGTGTAAGGATGGATAGGGCAGATCCCATGCCCACCTAATTGTCCCTGAGGTCTTCTTGGGGCCCATCCTGTGACACAAAGCACAGCATAGAACTCTTGCCTGCAGCACTCCCTGTAGGACAGGCAGGAAAGCTAAGTGCCCACCTCAAACAGAGGTTGTCAGTGGTACTTCTAGTGGGCTCTTTAAAGCCCAGAGGAGCTAGACCTTGATGAGCGTGGTAAATGTTGAAAATCATGAAACTTTGGTTCCCCCAGGGAGTGAGGGGACTTTCCCAAAGCCTTGGGCCAGGCTCTGGAGGTTTTGCAGGACCTAGAATGTTCTGCTCCCAGAGCTGGGGAACCTGGGCATACTCCAGGCTACAGCCCCTCCCGGGCACAGCCACGCTGGGCTGGCCTGTGTGGTCTGCAGCATCTATGCTTCTTTCCCAACACGCACTGTTACATAAACGATGATAACACTTCATAAACATTTTTCTAACATGCGGAATGTTTGACATGATTTCAGCTATTTCAGAACTAATAAACAATTGTCAATGTCATGGCGGAGAGGGAGCAGCAGCCGCGCTTATGGAAGATCAAAGGCTGGAGCAAGAGCTCTTAGGAGAGACAGGGGACAGGAAAGAAGGCCCTCTCCTGCCTGTCCTGGTGCGCAGGGCCATCAGGGTGAGCTCTGGGCCTCTGGGGGAGTCTTGGCCAGCCCTGGCTGTACACTATCCAGAGCCGCTCAGAGCACAGGCAGGAGGGAGGTATTGTTCAGGCCCTGTGGTGGTCATGTCTGTGCCAGCCCAGTGAAGGGCATCCAGGGTGCAGGCTGGGGTGTGTAAGTGCCAGTGAGCTGCTGGGTGTCTGGCCAGATGCCCGGTCTTAGAGCCCATAACCAGCATCAGAGTGTTGGCAGCCAAGCCCGCATGCTGTGTGCTGTGACATCCTATTTAAATAACATGCACGTTTCCTTGAGAGAGATGAGGCCCAGGCTGTGCCCGAGGCACCTTCTTATGGGCTGCTGGGCTCCTGAGTCAGGGCTGCCTATTAGGAGTCTTCTGGTTGTCACATGGTGTCACCGGCAGGCTGGAAGGTGTCGTCTGCCTTGTGTCCTGGTGAGGCACAGAAATGGACAAGTGGGGTGTGACAGGACACTTGAAACAGAGGACCTGCTCAGGGAGGCTCCTTTACCCTGGGGTGGACTCTGAGACATGAGCAGGGAGGGTCACGGGGAGCTGGAAGAGAGGCACAGAGGACTGTTGGTGCTTCTGGTGGTGCCACAGTGGCTAGGTCACATGGGACAGTTTGGAGTTAGGGTGGAGACTCAGTGAGAGTCACTTCCTCTCTCCTGGGGTGGTGTTGGGGTTTCCATCCGCAGATGTACCAAGGGCTTCAGAAGGAAGGCGACCCCTCCTCACTTCCCTACTTCATCTCGGAGACGGTTACATGCACGGACCGAACACGGACCGAACACTGACTGTTTACCTGGCACATAATGCTGATAATGGGACCCTCAGCTTGTGTGGGAGCAATTGATTTTCCTTTTATAGAGGGAGACACTGAGGGTCTGAGAGCTTCTGGGCTCTGCTGGAAACATTTGGTATAATGGGGCCTCTGGCCAGTGGCAGGGCAGGAGTGTGAGTAGCTGCCTGGGAAGGCCTAGACATGCACTAGATCAGCAGCATACAGTATGGGGGTCACTTGTTCTCCAAAGGAAGGGAGGGGGGGAGGGAGGGGTGTCCCCGGCCACTGTGCCCTGGGCTATGGTTTTGGCTGGAGGGCCCCTCTGAGAACAGCTGGAGGTCCCAGTTGTTCCTGTTTAGAACCGTATGCTTCTGCGGCTGGGCACCAGTTGTGCTCCGAGCACATGTTGTGGTATCTGGGTCTTCAGGCATCACTGGTCACCCCGACAAGGAGCCCGTCTCCTTGTGGTTTCTTGCATCTCTGAAGTCCATTCAAATACAGTAGCAGTAGGCCCTGAGGGAGGTCAAATCCCTTGGCGCTCCCAAATCCTTTGTGGTTCCCACTTGCCTGGGAGAAAAGAATCCATGTCTTTGAGGACACCAGTAATCCCTCAGTCCAAGCCTCTCACTTCTCTGGTTTTGTTTTTTTTAAGATTTACTTATTTATTACATATACAGTGTTCTGCCTGCCTGCATGCCTGCAGGCCAGAAGAGGGCACCAGATCTCATTATAGATGGTTGTGAGCCACCATGTGGTTGTTGGGAATTGAACTCAGGACCTCTGGAAGAGCAGCCAGTGCTCTTAACCGCTGAGCCATCTCTCCAGCCCCCATCATTTCTCTGTTTTTTTTTTTGTTTTGTTTTTAGTTTTTCAGGACAGGATTTCTCTGTGGCTTTGGAGCCTCTCCTGGAACTACCCCTCGTGGACCAGGTTGGCCTTGAACTCACAGAGACCCGCCTGTCTCTGCCTCCTGAGCGCTGGGATTAAAGGCGTGCGCCACCACCGCCCAGCTCACTTCTCTGTCTTACCCTCTCCCCTGCTGTCATTTGCTTCTCCAGTTCTGCTGGTCCTCGGTCCATCTTGTACCTTTAAAGAGCTTCCTGTCCTAAGCCCATGATGTGCACTCCAGCATAGCAGGGGCACCTAGTGTCTAGGGTGTGACTGGCAGGCACCCGAGACACGTGAAAGTCCTCACCCCTGGCACCCAAGAATGTGACCTTATTTGAAAGCAGGGCCTTTGCAGCTGGAATCAAGGTAAGGTGGGGTCATCATGGGGCCTAATCCAATGGGAGTGTGCCCATGCTGGAGGTTCCGCTGTGGTGATGGCGGTGGGCACAGCAATGCTACTCCATATCTCCATGAACTAGAAGAAGCAGGATGACCCTAGTGCCATCTCGGGCAGTATGGTTCTGCCTGAGCAAAGCCCTGCCCACACCTGGGTTTGTCCATTGCCTGAGCTGAGTGAGCAGGTCTGCGGGGGTGGGGTGGGGTGGAGTGGGGGTGGGGTGGGGATGCTGAGAGTTCTGCAGACCTTGTCAGGCCCTCAGAACAAATGTAGTCAGTAAAGCAGTTACTGATTATTCTGCGGTGAATTCATGACTTCATTCATGGGGAATGAAGAATTCCTTCAACATGCTCCCAATAATGACAGTTAACCTCCTAAGTGGTCCATTACTTCCCGAGACTTATCCGGAAGGCCAGCTCTTGTTCTTGGCCACCCTGAGTTGGGTAGGGCCTGGGTTTCGGGCATTTTCTTCCTGACGTGGGTGCTGACTCATTGTGGTCTTGTGAGACGGTCCTGGCCAACTCACCCACCTGTTCTCTGCATTTCTCGTCCCACCTGAGCTTCCTCCCTCCAAAATGGATGGCTCCTCATCTCACCTGCGGCTCCTCTTTCCCAGGTACACCTGCAAGCCAGGACCAGCCTGCTGGGGCTGAGTTGTGTTTGTGTATGAATCCCCTGTTTGAGGACCATGCCTGGCAGGACGCAGTATGCTCAGCATACCACAAATTCTCTCTCTCTCTCTCTCTCTCTCTCTCTCTCTCTCTCTCTCCTCTTTCTCTTTCTCTTTCTCCCCCCCCCTCTCTTTCTCTCTCTCTGTGTGTGTGTGTGTGTGTGTAAAGTGGGGAACACTAGTGGACCAGTGGCTGGGAGCTGATTCTGTGAACATTGGTGCAATGAGGCCCAGCGGGCTGGGTAGATGGTAGGAACGGAGGCCCAGCAGGCTGTGTAGACAGCGGGAACAAAGGCCCAGCGGCAGGAATGGGTTCTCTCCATTCTCTCCTTGCTGTTCAGCCATCAGGACTCATTTGCCCAACCGACACCCACAGGGAAAGAAGGGGAAACAGAGGAGTGATTATGTTTGCAGGTTGCAGGGGGGCAGCTACTCAGCATGTGTGAAAGCCAGCTTGACTTAGGGGTATCAGAGAAAGTTCTGGAAGTGTAGCCCCTATTTCCTAGCCCTCAGAAGCTGTTTCTGGCTGTGTGGGACAGAGGCCTGGTAGTCATCACTGGCCATCCAGTCCTGCTCTCTGCCTGGGGGACATTCTGTGTGTCTGACAGACTCCTCAGTTCTACCCCCTACGCATGCAACGCCGGGTCTCCTGAGATCTCCAGAGCAAACCCATATGCTTACGGCATGTACATACACTGCCTGGGCCAATGGAGCCACCAGACAGAGGCCAGCTTGGAGGCAGGTTGTGTGGGGTGGGGTCCTGGGCTGTTGGCTTTGCGCTCACTCTCGACTTCCTCCCTGCAGGAAGCATGGTGACCAGCATCCTGGGTCAGGTTTGCTTGCTTTCTCCCCCTAACGTAACACATCATTATCCAGGACCCAGAACACATCCTGCTCTTAAAATTAGAATCAGAGGGGGCTGGGGCATTGTTCTGTAGCATTCGCCTGATGAGTCACAGACGCTGGGTTTGAGCTCTAACATCACACAAATAACAAAAACCTTAATGATGTTCAAGAAGATCCCTGGGCTGTAGGTCTGTCCCAGCACCCTGCCCCACCACAAGGA
>NC_022033.1:1544815-1545398 GCF_000317375.1 Microtus ochrogaster | reverse complement strand
TCAGTCTCCAGGACTTCACCCTGGGAACCTCATTTGTACAGCTGTCCTTGACATGGCCCAAAGAACCTAGGCAGTCTGGGCTGCTTTGGCTTCTGACTGGCTGGTGTCCAGGTCTCCCAGGACCCCCTCCCTTCCTTGGCTCTTCCTGGAGCTTCTGTTTTCTGCAAAAGTGAGCTGGGCTGAGGGAACCCCTGTTCTTCCCACAGCTGTCTCCCAAGTTCCTTAAGCTGAGGTGTCCTGGTCCATTCTCAGAGCTGCTTTATGGAGTAGAGACCCAGAGAGGTTCAGTGACTTGCCCAAGGCCACACAGCATGGCTGGGCAGAGCTGGACTTTGAACTGGTAGTTCTGGCCTAAGTCCTAGCTCCCAGTTACACTGTGCATGTCCTTCTCTGGGAATCCTGCTGTTTGGAGGACCCGAGGGACTCAAGACCTGGGGCTGTGTCTTCCATTGTCTAGTTCTGGCCAGGGAGCAAGGCACTCTGTGGGCTCCTCAGTGCTTGTCAGCTGAATGTGGGGCAGGGCAGATCCTCTCAGCAAAGAACGTAGTTTCTCCCTCCCTCCCTCCCTCCCTCCCTCCCTCCT
>NC_022033.1:1534364-1544267 GCF_000317375.1 Microtus ochrogaster | reverse complement strand
TGAGTACTTGCTGTGTACCTAGTATGTCTTGATGATGCTCAGCTTGTTCTCTAAGCCCAGTAGATGCCAGGAGAGCAGGGGAGCAGGGGAGCAGGGGAGCAGGGGAGCAGGGGATCAGGGGATCAGGGGAGCAGGGGAGCAGGGGAGCAGGAGAGCAGGGGTACAAGGGTGAGAACAGGCAAAGTCTAAACTCTTGAGCTTCTGTGTCCTGGCCAGGGTTTCTTCTGTGGGTGCTCTCCTTTGCTCCTGACTGCTGCTCAGAGAACAGGCACAGAAGAGGCCCAGGGTTCCCTTATCAGCATGGCTCCCCAACTGCCAGGCCAGCCTCCTAATAGGAAAATGTGAGTCGCTTTTCTCCGGCTGCTGGCCAGGGGCATCGGCAGACAGCTTGGCCTGGCAGCAGAGCCTGGCACGACCCTCACCCTGCCTGGGTGGCCAAAGCGTACTGGGGTGCTGGCTGGAAGGCTTCATGGAAAACCCACCCCATCCATCACTGAGGCAGGGGATTGCTGTGGAGCCTGGATCGTCCCATTTGCTGATTCAGTCCCTCGTTCTTAGTGGAGGAATGGTAACACTGAGGCCGCTGGCCCAGGCTTGGGGTGAGAAGAAGGCCCTGTCTCCTGCACCTGAGTTGCAAGGAGAGAACTGCGTGGCTGGCTCACCCCGTCCCTCCTCCACTCCCCAGCCCTCGGGTGCAGCTCTGTTCCTGTTCTTTTAGCTGGATCAGCTCCCTCGTTCACCCAGGTATAGACCTAAGGACCCTTGGCCTAGTTCAGCTTACCTGGTTATTAGTTCTGGCCCAAACATGGAGACTGAGAAGGACCTGTCTCAGGAGGGTGCTGGTCTCATGGAGCACACATGGCTGTCTTCGGATGGCTGGTCCTGCTATACGGTGGCTCAGTGCGGACTACACAGCAGGTGCACAGACCTGAATGAACCAGAGATGCTGAATTATGTCATTATCTTCTGGGAAGGTAGTAGGCTGAGGTATTTTGGATGCACTGGGATGCATCCAAATAACAGAAAGATGATTTCTTCCTTTATTTTTTCTTAAGCACGTGTATGTATATGTGTGTATGTATTTATGTGTTTGACTCCTCTGAAGGCTAAGGTGTCTTATGTGGACTTTTACAGCCTCTTAGGGGTGTAGAAGCATCATTCTCATCTCTGTCTCTCATCATCTCTCTCTCTCTCTCTCCTCTGTGTGGTATTCTCCCTGTGGTGTCTCTGTCCAACTTCCCTTATATTGAACTAGGACCAACCCTAGTCTATCATGACCTTGACTAACCTTATTGTAACTGCAATGACCCTGTTTTCAGGGGTCATCCTGAGGTCCTGGGGGTGTGGATTTCAACATGTATTTTGGGAGTTGGTTGTTCCCCAGCTGGGGCACTGTTTAGGAAGGATGCAGAACTTTTTAACTTCTTTTTTTTTTTAAATTTATTTATTTTACACACTAACCACTGTTTCCCCTCCCCCATCCCCTCCCCATTTCTTCCCCGCCACCTCTTTTCTACTCACCCCCATGCACCCTCAGAGAAATAAGGCCTCCTCCGGGGAGTCAACAAAGCCTGGCATATCAAGTTGAGGCAGGACCAAGCTCCCCCACGCACCCCTCCCCACCAGCATCAAAGACTGAGCAAGGCATCCCACCATAAAGAATGGGCTCCAAAAAGCCAACTCATGTGCCAGGGACAGATCCTGGTTCTACTACTAGGAGCCCCCACAAACAGACCAAGCAAGCTACACAACATTCAACCACATGGAGAGGACCTAGGTTGGTCCCATGTAGGCTCCTTAGCTATAAGTCTAGAGTCCTTGAACTCCCACAAGCTCTGGTCAGCTGTCTCTGTGGGTTCCCCCGTCATGAACCTGACACTCTTCCCCCCCTTCTCTTTGACTGGGCTCCCGGAGTCACAGTGCTTGGCTATGGGTCTCTCTGCATCTGCTTCCATCAGTTACTGAATGAAGGTTCTATGATGACAATTAAGATAGTCACCACTGGGCTGGAGAGATGGCTCAGGGGTTAAGAGCATTGCCTGCTCTTCCAAAGGTCCTGAGTTCAATTCCCGGCAACCACATGGTGGCTCACAACCATCTGGAATGAGGTCTGGTGCCCTCTTCTGGCCTGCAGACATACACACAGATAGAATATTGTATATATAATAAATAAATAAATATTAAAAAAAAAGATAGTCACCACTTTGATTACAGGAGAGGGCCAGTTCAGGCTCCCTCTCCACTATCACTAGGAATCTTAACTGGGGTCATCCTTGTGGATTCCTTGGAATTTCCCTGGCACCAGGTTTCTCCCTAACCCCGAAATGGCTCCCTCTATCAAGATATCTCTTTCATTGCTCTCCCTCTCCATCCCTCTCCCATTCCCCATCCCTTCCCTCTGCTCCCCCTTCCTCTATTCCCCCTTCCTAGGACTGTCCCTCTTTTTTTTTTTTTTTTTTGGTTTTTCGAGACAGGGTTTCTCTGTGGTTTTGGAGCCTGTCCTGGAACTAGCTCTTGTAGACCAGGCTGGTCTCGAACTCACAGAGATCCGCCTGCCTCTGCCTCCTGAGTGCTGGGATTAAAGGCGTGCGCCACCACCGCCCGGCTCCACGAGTCCCTCTTAGGATCCTCCTTGTTACCTAGCTTCTCTGGGGCTGTGGATGGTTGCCTGGTTATCCTTTGTTTCACATCTATGTGGAGCTTTTTTTTTTTTTTAAAGATTTATTTATTTATTATGTATACAACATTCCTTCCATGTATGTTTGTATGCCAGAAGAGGGCACCAGATCTCATTATAGATGGTTGTGAGCCACCATGTGGTTGCTGGGAATTGAACTCAGGACCTCCAGAAGAGCAATCAGTGCTCTTAACCTCTGAGCCATCTCTCCAGCCCCCTATGTGGAGCTTTTTAAAGTGGAACTTTGAAGGCAGTACTCATCTCAGGGTCTGTGGACACAGTCAGCCATGGTGGCACCTCCACTATGGTGAACTAAACTCTGGTGAAACTACAAGCCTTGAACCTTTCCTTTCTTTTTTTTTTATTATATATTTTTATGTACATTGGTATTTTTCCTGCATGCATGTCTGTATGAGGGCAACAGATCCCCCAGAACAGGGGTTGCAGACAGCTATGAGCTGCCATGTGGGTGCTGGGAATTGAACCTGGGTCTTCTGGAAGAGTAGCCAGTCCTCTTAACTGCTGAACCATCTCTCCAGCCCCCAAACCTTTCCTTGGTTACATTGTTTCTCTCAAGTGTTAGAATCACAGTGTGATACAAAAGTAACAAACACTGGGACACAATTAAGCTGTAATTCAAGGACTTCCCCTGAGGGGCTGAGGATAGAGGACCACCCTGACTATATGGGAAGAGTGAGTCTAGTGGAAAAAATGACCAGGATCAATAAGGACAAGAATTGGGCTGGGGGAAGTTGGTATCTCTGATTTCTACAGGCTTATTTCAGTTTCTAGGGGCTTGTCAGGGGGTCCCGCGTGAGGTAGATAGATGCATGGGTTTCATCAGGGAGAAATGGGAGGGACGCTGGGTGGTACCCAGTGCGGGAGCCCCTGGTGTTGGGACCTGCCCAGCCTCCGGGTCTGGTAGGGACACCCAGTGGGACTCTGCTCCAGGGAAGCTAGACAAGCAGATGCTACATGTTCCCTCTTGGAACCTGTCTTTTAACTCAGGGTCTCTGCGGCTCACCTTGAATCTTGATGGGGTCTCCACAAGTACAGAGACACTCAATCTAGAGAGGGTCACCTCAGAGATTTGCAGCCCTGACTCCATGCTTATCTCCTCTCTCCTTCACTGTTCCTTCCAGGCCACAGACTCTTCATTTTCGTCCCTGGACAACCCTGGCCCCACGTGTGTGTGTGTGTGTGTGTGTGTGTGTGTGTCTGTCTGTCTGTCTGTCTGTCTGTGTATACCTGTGAGTGTGTGTCAGTATGTGTGTGTGTCTGTGTGTATCTGTGTGAGTGTGTGTGTTTCTGTGTGTGTCTGCGTGTGTGTGCGTGTGCATGTGTGTATGTGTGCGCGCGTGTCTGTGTATGTATGTGAGTGTGTGTGTGTGTGTCTGTCTGTGTATACCTGTGAGTGTGTGTCAGTATGTGTGTGTGTGTATCTGTGTGAGTGTGTGTGTGTGAGTGTGTTTCTGTGTGTGTCTGCGTGTGTGTGCGTGTGCATGTGTGTCTGTGTGTATGTGTGCGCGCGTGTCTGTGTATGTATGTGAGTGTGTGTGTGTATATCTGAGAACTTTTTCCTGGCACCCTCTATGGAATGGAAGCTCCAGAGCACAGGTGATGCCCCTATGTCCCTGTGTGATTGTCACCTGAGCAGTTTTCAGCTGGTGGCAGGGTTTAGAAAATACTGCGAAGTATTTTGGACACACTATCCTGATGTCAGTGTTTTTGGTTTTTCAAGACAGAGTTTCTCTGTGTAGCCTTGGCTGTCCTGGAACTCACTCTATAGACCAGGCTGGCCTCTAACTCAGAAATCTGCCTCTGCCTCCTGAGTACTGAAATTAAAGGCACATGCCCCTGTGCCTGGCCTCATTCCTTAATCTCATTGAAATTCCAGTCCCAGAAGCCAGGGCGGCACCCAGAACTCTACTGCTAGACTTGCTCTGGAAGTAGCAGAGCCTGGAGGCCCATCTAACTCTTGGGGATCCTGGCATTCACCCTCATACGGGCACACACGGTCACTCCGGCAACTGCTGTAGGAATGAACGAAAGGGCTTCAGGACCCTAAGATACGTGCAGCCTTTGCCGGTCTATCCTTCACGGGGCAGAGTCTCCACTGTGGGACTGAAGGCTGGGCAGCTCTTAGCACTGGGGCCCCTGCACTGGGTGCCACCTGTCAGCAGAATGCTGCCCTTTGGTTTACGGCTGTTTCTTTTTTCTCTGGAACCTTTGCACTGAGATCTCCAGGCACCCCACCTATGCTAGAGGTCCCCAAGGTCGTTGGGCCTGACTTCCCTGCCCAGGAGGCTGGGGCTTGGTCTCTAGGCAGAGTCAGGGGCATGTCTGGTGAACACTCCTCAGGCTGTGTGGAGACAATTCACGGACTGGGGAAAATCAGAATCTTGGGTGTACTGCCATGAGCTGCAGTGTTTCACCCCCGTGTGTGAGAAGACAGCTTGCTCATCAGGGTTCCACTCACCGGATCTCCTTAGGTGACTCTGTGACTCACTCCTGGAGGAGGTACTGAGCGAGGCCAGGAAGGCTTCTCACGTCTTAGTACTGTCCATCCATGGGTTCTACACCCTGCCCATACTTCATGCCGCATGTCCTCCACCAACCTGCCAGTAGGACTGAGTGCCAGAGTTTGTGTCCAAGGCATGTGTGGTGGCTCTGTAGGTCAGGCTGGCTTCAAGAGCGTAATTGAGGAGGAAACATGAGATGTGCCTGCCACCCTGAGCTGCCTTCCTCCCCTGGCCAGGCTCCTTGTCCCACCCATCAGACCTCCATCCTGAGGGTGGGACTGGGTACCATCCGCTGACTCGCAGAAAGGGACCCATCACCATCAAGAAGGGGTTAGAGGATAGATATCACCCTGGTGGAGATCCAGCAGCCCCTAAGTGAGCTTTGGGTCCAACTTGTTCATTTACCTCCTGTGACAAAGGCCCCTGTCTACAGGGAGGGAACATACTGGACAGGGAAGGAGGACAGTGTGGCCCCTGGGCAGTATAGGCGTAGTCTTGGTGACAGGACAATTATTTTGGGGGGATGCGGTAGAAGCTAGCTCCTTTCTGCCATGGCCAATGGTTCTGAGTCCTGAGGCGCCAACAGCTCCCCAGTACCTCATAGCTGAGATGTTTGGTCCTTGAGGCTCTAAGGTGGCCTTGTGGTGGGTCTGCTGGTTGGTTGGTTGGTGTTTCCTAACCTTCTCCATAGGGTCCTCATGAGCACACCAGCTCTTGGATATATGAGGGCCTCGCTCTGGCCGCCAGGAGACTGCTGGCCGCCAGGAGACTGCTGGCGAGTAGAAGGCTGTGTGGTCATGGCCCCTTTGTCAGAACCAGACACTAACCTGGAGTCCCCAAGCCCTTTCTACTCTTCTCTCAGGCCTGCCTGAGGCTCAGGGAGAGTCAGGACCTGCCTGTGTTTCTGCGGCAACCCCTATCAGAGCGCCCTTGCCAGCACCTGGGCCTTGGCTGCATTTTAACCTCATTGAGCTCAAATCACTGAGCTGACATCCACTTGTGTTCCCGAGCCTGGCTCCTGGGTTCTGGTTCTTGTGACAAGAGTTTAGGGCAGAGCTGGTAGCTGGGGTCATAGGTCGTAGTATATAGGCTAAGATTTCCTCCCAGGAGAGGTCAGACAGGGTCAAGGGAGCCTAGTTTGACTTTCCTAGCCCAGGCTTGGGGAGGTGGCAGTGGGAGGCTGTAAGGCCAAAGCAAAAGCGCATTTGAGTGCAGTTAGGGCCTGGCAGCTGTGGGAGTTCTGGTGGCCGGGACACCTCAACTATGGGAAGACTTTCAACTGGGAGGGTCAGGGAGCCCTTTATTGCTTCTATTGCTCTCTGGAGGATCTGTGACCTTTCACCCTTGTCTGTGATCAGTGGGGCCAGCAGGTCACCTGCCTGCTGCTCTCACACTCTCCCAGGCCAGTGCAGTAGTGACCATGCAGCCTCCCTGGTTCCTGACCCTCTGGTTGGCTGCCCACTCCAGGGCTTAGCTAGAGCTGCCTTCCCAGGTGCCCTGCATGGTACTTATGATGTCCTGGGCTGGGGGACCGGGGAGTATGGCTCCCCAACAGTGCTCTGTGGAGCACCTGCTGTATGCCAGCCTTGTACAGACCCTGGGGAAATGACAAAAGGAAGCTCACATAGGTCCCATCGTCCTGGAGGTCAGCCTCGAGGAGAGCCGTTGAAAAGAACTAACGCCAACATCAAGTGACTGTGAGCAAGATACACTCTAGAGAGTCAGAGTGCCGCAGAGATCATAGTAGGCTCTCTCTCCAGCCCAGGGGGATGAGAGCCCACTGGGACGAAGGACAAGGGTCCTTCAGAGGGTCCCTGGAAAACTGAGACATGAACCCTGGCCAGAGTATGTAAGGACGAGGAACTGGGAGTCAAGTCCTGGGCTCTGTAAGGCTACTGTGGACATGGCCTCCTGGGCTGGGGAGCATGAACCTCCTCTGAGACCTGGAACCCTAGGGTCACAAATGTGCAAAGGTTGAGAGCAGATGTTAGATGGAGGGCATGAAGGATGTGGACATGCCACTTGGAGGGTGGCTTGGACCTGGTGGCCAGAGGGGACTAGGCCAAGAGAGAAACCAGACCCCTGTATGGATAGAGTCAGGCCTATGGCTGACTGGCTGTTTGGGGGTATCAGGAGACCCCTCAAGGGCCCAGGTTGCCTCCTGGTGGTCATGCTGTGTGTGGGAGGCTTCTGACTAGAGGGGCATAGTGCCCCCCCCCCCAGAGCTGCTGGCTAGGATAAAGGTGGTCCTAGCCTGCCAGCTTCGCTTCCACCCCTGGTAGCGCCAGGGGAAACCCTGCTTTTTTTTTTCTGCTTTTCCTCTTTTTGCTTGTAGCTGCATTTAACTATAAAGAGCAATAAATTACAAATCTGGAAAAACATCCCTTGTCCCACAAAGGACACGGCTGTCCCCAAATGACAAATGACTTTGAATTAACATTATTTCGTATTTATAACTTCCTTAGGACAGAACTTACAGATGTCACAGGCAAGTCCTGCCTGCCTTTGGGGTATTTTTGGAG
Source organism: Microtus ochrogaster (assembly GCF_000317375.1). Lineage (NCBI taxonomy): Eukaryota > Metazoa > Chordata > Mammalia > Rodentia > Cricetidae > Microtus > Microtus ochrogaster. Next base: position 1,536,546 of record NC_022033.1, on the reverse strand, counting down.
CCCATTGTCTGGGCAGACAGTGCTTCTAATTGTGTCTCCACGCAGGGAGCAGTGTGAGCAGCTCTGGAGGGAGTGCAGGGCCCAGTCCCCTCAGCAGGACAGAGTGGCCATGGAACGACCCCTTCTGTCCACTCACACACAGACGGTGGGACATACCAGGGCTGGTGTTTACCAAATCCCTGCTCTCTGCTCACTTTTGAGGCAGCAGGTGGGGAAGACGTCAGGAGTCGCCTATGCTGGGGAGGAAGCTTAGGCTAGGGTCTGGGACGAGTGGAGGGTTGAGCAGGGCTGAAACCAGGAGTACGGAGAACAACAAGGGCACCATCCTGCCTGTGGGAGTTGTCCTAGGATCTGAGAGAGGCACCTGGGGCTGCAGGGGCCCTGTTTCCCTGGGAGAGTCCCCTTTCCATCTGCTTGCTGTGAGTAGCAATGGCGGGGCCAAGACTAAGCTGCTTGGCCTGCCCTGGATAACAGAAACTCAGACGAGAATAAGCAAGAGAGAAGGAGGAGGGGGTATTTGGCAGCAGCTATGGGTTTGGTCTGTGATTTCTGTGGGATCAATAGTGCAACACAACTCTTGCCTGATGTTCACGGATACGAAGAAGACGACAATGACGTTGTGAGGACATTGGCAGGCCTCATGTGGGCCACCACTGCTCTTACTGTAAGTCCACAGCTGTCACCAACTCTCTGGAGACAGGGATTCCTAGGCACAGAGCAGCTGAGAACTGCCAAAGTTTCCTGCTGGTACCTGAACCCGACCCCAAGGCAGCCCCAAACAGTCCTAAAACTGCTGTACTCTGCTCAAGCGGCCTGTGTGTGTCTGGGATGGTATGCTGTCTCTCCTTCTGTCCTGGCTCCAGTTGTGTGTTTTCAGCATCTCTCAGGCCTGGTTGTCAATTCTCTGGGTCCTCCCCAACTACTACCACCAGATATGATTATTGAGTGTCTCTGGGCTTGCTGGGCAAAGATGAAGGGTTTATTAGACTATTTAACTTTCTGGATAAACAAACTGACTTGCCAATCCAGGATGTGGCTATGGGTTCATCCAGGCTTTCTACAGAGCCTTAATTGCAGCAGTGAGCTGTTTTGACCTTGGCCCAGGGTAGTGCCTTCTCTCTAGGGTGGTATAGGGTGTATGTGTGCTAGGCCGGGGATGTTACCTTCTAGGCTAAGGTTTCTTAAACCTTAGCCAGAAAATCCCAGGTTCACTTCAGAAGAGGGTGAGAGCCAGGCTTTCTGGGCAGCCACGTGGAAACATGCACCTGTGGCTGGTTTATGCCTAGCAGATGCTCTTGGTTTAAGGAGGTTGCAGCGTGAAGGGTTTTCTGTGCTTTAAGTTTGTCAAAAGAACTCTTGACCCTGACTGAGAAACTTAGGAAATACTGTGGATCTGAGCTTCTGGGGGGACCCACTGTCCCCCTCATACCCTAGCCCAGGGTCAGCAGGGAGTTGGCTGGTCTCTGTTGACTCTGTTCTCTTTGTGTGGTTGAGGAAGTAAAGTAGCCCTGAATCCTCAGCCAGCATTTTCTCGCTCCTGTGTTCTCCAGCCCCAGAGGTGACAAATGGGCCTGTAGGTGCCACATCTGAGCTGATGGGCATCTTACTCCTCCAAGGGTGGGGCTTCCTGGTCATGGTTGTTAGATCCCAGAGCCAAGGCCTGGTGGTGGGGGTCCATTTATGTCTGCCTCCCTGCTTCTCTTCTTGCTGCTTTCCCCCTGTTTCTCTTTTGCTCTGTCTTCTTCTCTATCTCCGCCCTGCCCTGTTCTCACCTCCCTGTCTTTCTCTGTCTCTTGTGTGTTCACTGGGGAGAACCCAGTGAATTCAGCCTCCTGTGTGTCCTCCAGTGCTTCTGAGGCCCAAGGAGAGTTTGGATTCACCTGCTCAGGAGTGCCTAGGCGGGGAAATTGTTTCTTTTTAGTTGCTTCCTATACCGAACTGGCAGAAGACCTCTTGGATCCTAGATCTAATTCTACTATGGCAGAGACACATGGCTGGTGTGGAAGAGGCAGCCAGTCTCTGCGGACAGTTTCCCCAGAGCCCTTTCTGTAGGATCGGGCACATAGCAGGAGGTCACATGGGCACTTCACAATAACCACCCTCAGCCTTCTTCCTGATGTTTCTATGCCTGATTCATTCAGGACTTCATTAAGACAAACTCTCTTTCTTTCTTTCTTTCTTT
>NC_022033.1:1490358-1534204 GCF_000317375.1 Microtus ochrogaster | reverse complement strand
GCTAAGACAAACTCTCTTTCAATCCAGGAAGTGGTGGTGCACACCTTTGATCTCTGTATGTGGGAGGCAGAGGCAGACAGATCTCTGTGAATTCAAGGCCAGCCTGGTCTGCAAAGTTCCAGGACAGCCAGAACTGTTGCACAGAGAAACTTTGTCTCAAAAACAAACAAAACAAAATAAAACAAAAAAAAGAAAAACGAATTTTAGATTAAGTTGTACTTGTCCCAGGAACTAGTTTTGTTGCTAATCTATTCCTCTACATATTAAAAATAATCATACACTAGGGCCAGGGAGGTAACTCAGCTGGTAAAGTTCCCGCTGTATAATCGCAATTCCCAGCACCCATGTAAATCTGGGCACAGAAGCATGTGTCTGTAACCTGCACTTGGTTGAGTGGCAGGGCAAATTCTTAGAGTTCATTGGCCAGCAGGTCTAGCCAAATAGATGAGTTCCAGGTACAGTGAGAGACGCTGTACCAAAAAAATAAGGTGGAGAGCAGCCATGTGTGGCACATGCCATGTGTGGCACATGCCCTCAGTACCAACACTCTGAGGCAGTGGATCTCTGTGAGTTTGAGGCCAATCTGGTCTACATAATGAGTTCCAGGCCCTCTAGGGCTACACAGTGAGAACCTTTCTCAATCAATCAATTAATCAGACAATCAATCAATCAGTTGGTCAATCAATCAATCATTTAATAAATCAATCAGTCAGTCAAACAACACATGAAGAGTGATGGAGGAAAGACAGGCGACATACATTTCTGACTACTGTGTGTACACATGCTCATGCATATACATGTATTTATACCACATGTATAACACATGCACACACAATGAACAATAACACATCTAGTGTTTTTGTGCACGGAGGTGGTGGTCATACTTTACACATGAGGTGAAATTTTGCCCTCTTTTTGGTAGGAAAGCTTCAGCCCACCTTTGTGTTATTAGGAACTCTGATTTCTAAGGGCTCAGCTACATAGCACCTCTAGGAGTTATTGGATTTCCTCTTCTTGAATATCTACCATGTTTTCCCTGCCCAAGGGCAGTCCTGGAATGGCAGGTGATAAATCTGTCTTTTGGAGACCCCAGAGCAGCATTCCTAGTGGGAGGTAGTCTCAAAAGGACCTCGTTCACAGCAAAATGAGAGCTTCTTGCACATTGCAATGCCCAGGCCCACAACTCTACATCGATGTCTATGTATGATTTGTCTACAAGAGGCCTCTAGAGCTGCCTGGGACACTTGACCTCCAAGTACGGTGACAGGACTTGATCTTAATCCTTAATCCTTCTCAAAAATACTGAAAGGGAAGGTGAGTAGGCACCAAATGCTCGGACCCACGTCACTGGTTAGACGCACAAAAGTCAGGAAGGGCACTAGAGTCGGGGAGATGAAGCAAACGTCTAGGGGTCGGGTGCATTTGGATGCTGCCAAGTCTCCCCTGTACCTGAGAGTGAATGCAGCTGGCAGCAAAGGGGACCCCTGGGGGTGGGGTGGGGTCCTTGGGGCTTAGTTAACAGTTTAGAGTTGGGTCTTGGAGGAGTAGTGTTTGTGGGCAAAGAAGCAGGCCTGAAGCTTCATCATGGAAAGTCTGAACTCTAGCCCAAGTGCAGGGTGTGGAGGATGGGCAGCACAGTAATTGGGTGACGGGTACATGAGGAGGAAGGATCAGCTGGGGCAGCTGAGCTTGGCAGGAGGGGCACAGGCTCAGGTGCCTGTGATACTCTAGGCAGAGAGATCCTCCCCAGATGGTACTGTGAGCAGTGGCAAGAGCCAAGGATGGGGGAGGAGAAGCTGCAGAGAGTCCAGGGTGGAGGCTTGTCCCAGGGTGAGGCTGGGGCCCAGCTCTGTCCGCAGTACGGCCTTCCTCCTCCCCCATGCTGGTCAGCTCAGAGCGGCCAGACGCTGTCCACTGACGGTGCCGAGCTCGCTTTATCAGATAATAAATAAGACGGCTGGAGCCGTCCATGTCAACATCTTGGCGTCATGCGGAGGCCCGGAGGGGAGGGGGCTACTCGCGAGGGCTTAGTCAGCCCCCTCCCCTTTGAGGCCAGGGTCAGCTCAAGTGTTTGTGTAGGGAATTCAGGCATCAGGGCTGCCCTGCCCAAAGCCTGGTGCTACAGGGAACCAAGTCTCTGGGGCCTCACTTCAATCCTGGGGAGAGGGAGAGTAGAGAGGATGTGGTAGGGGCTTAATTCCTTGGATAACCTGGTCCACACACACATGGGACAGGACCAGAGAGACTCTGCTTCTCAAGTGGAGATAGGGTCCAGTCTGGCTAACCGGTTGGCATTAATAAAGGCAATGTGCTGTGTGACACATTGGAGTGGAGGTGGGGGCACATTTGAATCTCTCGGCTAGCTGGTGTCCCTACCTGAGCTGGGCCCACAGAAGGCTGGAACCTGACCTCAGATGCTGTCCAGGCCTATCCTTGGAGGCACTAGAGGGATTCGAGGGTCACGCATTCCCCAGCGGTCAGTCCACACAGGGACACTCGAGAGAGTGGATCTGAATTCTGTGCTCTTTCTGGTCCTTTCTTCCTTTATGCAGCCTCTTACCTTCTCTCCACCCAGGCTGCTCTGCCCGCAGCCTGTTCACGTGCCTTGGGGGGATGCTGCCAGGGCCCTAGAACTGTCCTCAGAGCTGTGACAAAGGATAGCAGTGAGGGCTGGGTGGACGGTCAGTAACATGGCACCCTGGGTCTTATGATGGGAGACCCAGGTGCTGCCAGTGACAGTAGCCACCGGTCTGGTCTAAGAGATGCCCTTATTTGGTCAAACAGGAAGCTACTGCCCTTCACAAACCTGCTTGCCCTAGGTTCTCCCTTCTGAAACTCGGCTTTCAGAGGAGCACCTGGGAGAATTGGCTCTACTTTGAGACAGGCCACCATTTTCAGCCTAAGGAACGCTCACCCTTTGTCTCTGTCCCTGCAAGCTCAGGTACCAGTTCAGCATGGCGGCAGTGTCCCCAAGAGTTAGTTGCCTGGTGTAGAACAGCTCTCAGGGTCTGGTGACCGATAACGTCTAGGGATCAGGTTTCACCTTGCACACACAGAATGCACTGATACAAGGTGACCAGCTTCAGCAAGAGGAGTAACATAGCAGTCTGGAGGAGGAGCACCCTTGTGCTGTGCTGTGGATCAGAACATGGCATAGAGCCATAGCTGGAAGGAAAAAGAAACGCCAACGGACAGGACCCTGGTCTCTGCAAATGAACAGGACCCTGGTCTCCGCAAATGAACAGGACCCTGGTCTCTGCCAATCGACAGGACCCTGGTTTCCCCATCTGTGTGTCCCGTGTGCCCCACTTCGCCACCTCACTGGGTTTCCCTGGGCTTCCCAGCACACATCATGGGGGCCAGAAGATATTTTGGACAGGAAAGGATAGACTTGGGGGTGCTGTGGCCCCTCCTGCTTCATGGTCTGGGGTGCTGCAGCTCCGAGATGATAGAAACAGAGAACCCCGCAGACAGCAGCAAAGGGACCTTCTTTTCCCCGCTGCTGTTCAGATGAGGCCCCCAGTTGCTCTGGCTTGTTGGACGCGAGCAGCTCAATTGGTGGTTTATGAGCAGTGGGCAGGATGGGGGTGGGTGGTAGGAGGAAGGGCAGCGGCAGGGTGCCTGGTAGCTATATTAAGGACTTGGTCTACTGGCTTCTTCCCGAAGAGAAGAAAACTTAAATTTAGCAGCAGCGACCATGCCCAGTGGTGGAGCCCATGGCCTTCTTCACTCCAGCCTTAGTTAAGAAGCTGAAGCAGGGACCTGGAGAGATAGCTCCGTGGATAAGAGCACTTGTTGCTCTTTCGGAGGATCCTGGTTCAGTTCCCACCACCCACATGAGGGCTTCCAACCAAAGATGCCTGCCGCACCAGGGATGCGTGTTTTAGACATACACTCACACAGATAAGATAAATAAATAAAAAAAGAGAGAGAGAGCCAGGCAGTGGTGGCACACACCTTTAATCCCAGCACTCAGGAGGCAGAGGCAGAGGCAGACAGATCTCTGTGAGTTCGAGGCCAGCCTGGTCTACAGAGTTTCAGGATAGCCAGAGCGACATACATAGTGTGAGCCTGTCTCAAAAACAAACAAAAACAAAACAAACAACAACAACAAACCAAAACCAACCAACCAGAAAAGAAAGAAAGAAAGAGAGAGAGAGAGAAAGAAAGAAAGAAAGAAAGAAAGAGAAAGAAAGAAAGGAAAAAGAAGTGAGAAGCGGGAGGGATCTCTCATGCTGGGCCCGCCTCTCTCCTGAGTTCCCTTCCACCCATCTTCTCACTGTGGGTCTCCCCAGGAGCCTGCCTGGTTGGTGAGTGCCTGGTGCCTCTTCCACATTTGGGGTCTCCCAGGGACCACAGTAGCTAGATGGACTCATGAGTTACAGATGCAATCGTAGTCACCTCTTGTATCACAGAAGGGGAAACCGAGGCTTGGACAAAAGGGACTCCCAGAAACAGGACTGCAGTGAGAGCCCTGTTCTGAGACCTTGTGCAGCTGCTGTGGCCTGGTCTGTGTCTGTGCACACTTGGGTGTGCGTGCTTGGAGGTATTCACACGGTGTCTGTCTCTAGCCCCCTCCTTCCCCTACCCCAGTCTCTGGGTCCCGATAACAGGCATCAAGGGAGCTGACTGTGCCTTCCACAGATACATGGATGGCTAGGTATGCTTACTTGGAGCCAGTGACAGAAATATGCCTTGTCCTTGGCCCAGTGATATCTGCAGAGGCTGCAGGCTACTGGTCCCTGCTTTCCTTCTAACTGGGACCCATTGCCTCTGCCTCAAGCTGAACTGGGTGGAAGGATCACGGGTCCACACTGGAGACACGATGGGGCAGTCTTCATGCTTAGGTGACCCCTTAACTCCTCTACCTCCTGGTTTCCTCACCTGGGGGCGGAACCCTGGAAAGAGATGAGACCTGTGGGGGTGTGGCCTACAGAGCATCCTCTTCCTCTCGCTGCTGGGGCTCTAGAACTGACCAGCATCCTGTGCAGAGTCACAGCCAGTGGGCATGAATTGGTATGAAGAGGGTGCTGCAAAAGGCTGTTACCAACTGCTGGGCTGATAGCTGAGCCCGGTCACGAGGCCACATGTCACCCAGTTCCAACAGTGTCTCTGCGTGGATCTCTCCACCAGCAAAAGCCTTAGTACACAGATGGCCAGAACAAGGCCTTTTCTGCCCTGTCTGGAAACAGGCATACAAATAAACACAGAAGTCTGTGATGATGGCCAGAGAGACGGATTTGCCTTGGGGTGATGCCCTGGTGCAGTGTTCAACCTGCACACTGGCCTCCGACAGTCCTACATTCGTAGGCAAGAAGGCACTCACTCAGCCTCGCAGAATCAAATATGGGAAGTTAAGAACTTGAGACCCCAGAGGCCCTGTTGGGTCCCCTCCTTCTTACTGCCCGCCTGGACTCTGTTTGTTTCACTTGGATCAGATTTTACTGTGGGATGCTGTGAACTTTTGCCAGCTGCTGCAAACTGTTGAGCGTTGATGGCATTCAAGTCGTTGGTGGGTATCTCCAGTCATCTCGTCTACAGAGGGGCCCATGAGGAGTCTGGGGAACCTTCTTCACCCACCAGCCTTCTTCTTCCTCTGGGGTGTCAGAGCGAAAAGCTCCCCACCGCAGTGGCGAGGGACCCGTGGAAGCTGCTGGCTCCATAGGCTAACCTCCGTTCCTGGGGCCCCTTTGTCTCTGCTATGCTCTAGGAGCCAGGTTGGCAGGCTGTTCCTGGGATCCACTGTGGTGACAGCTTCCCGAGTACCTAGGCCAAAGCCAGGGCACACCAGGCCTCCTGACGCAGGACCCCACTGAGGCCAGCCTGGGGGCTCAGGGACGAGGAGGTGAAGGCAAAGTCTTCAGGTTCAAACTTGAACTCCAGATGACTAGGGGCCAGGGAGTCATCCACTGAGCTGGAAGCCTGCAGACGGGATGGGGTGAGTGAGTACGGAGGAGTGTACCACCTTTCTGGAGCTGGAGGCACGTCATAGCGATTTGCCCCAAGCGCCCCTCAGCCTAGAAGGACTGGAAAGGCCCCTGAGGAGTACTGACTAGTAAGACCTTCAGGGCTCTGGACCATGGTACACACAGATCTGGGGAACGATGCCACCACATCGGTGGTTGAGGGCTGTGTGCTCAGTGAAGCTCTGGGAGCAGCCCTGGGGGCAAGAACCAAGGTTCTCCAGGGAAGTGTGGGGACCTGCCTCTTGCACTCCCCTGCCTCATCCCCCTTACCTGGGAGGTGATAGTGGGCCCAGGACATCCCGGAGATGCCAGACTGGGCTCTGCCTTCAGAGTGGCGGCTGAGGAGGCCTCAGTGTTGAGGATAGTGGGAGAAGAGGCTGCGGTGTTTGCTGTGGATCCTGGAAGGGAAGACCGGGGACATTTACGGAAGATGCCAGATCTGGCCATATTTCCTGCTATGTGGCCAGTTCTCCTATCCTTGTCCAGAGGAGACTTCTTAAAGTCACACAGCACCAAAAGTTAGAGGGTCAGGCACGACTTTGTCTAGCCTACTTCTGTCCCACGGTTTGGCCAGCTCACATCATCCGCCCCTCCCCCAACAAGCTGAAGCACACCCATGAGGGGCAGGGTTAGCGTGAGACTCAGAGGCCTGAGAGTCTTCCCTCCCCTCCATTCACACCTGAGGAGCCCTTGATCTTGGCAGGGTTCTTTGGCTTCCGTTTTCTGGTCTGGATGCTCTCCTTTTTCATGGCTAGTGGCCGTGGCACCTGGCAGGGACAGCAAGGGTAGGTGGCTGCTCCCCATCCCTGACCACCCCTGGGCCCTTGCTCAGTCACCTTCCTGTTCTCCCTAGAGAGCCCCCCCCCCCCGTTGGGTCAGCCACCCTTGGATGCCCATCCCGTCTGCCTGAGAGCCAAGATGCAGGGCTGGAGTGTATAGAGGGCAAGATTTGGGTGTCCAGCATCCATTCTAGGCTGAAATGCCCCAGGGAGCTCCATGAATCTCGGTGGGCAGGACTGCAGAGTGGGCATGGAGCCAACAGCTTCGTCTTCCAGAGAAGCGGGTATGTGGAAAGTCCACATGGGTTTAACACTCCCAGAACATGTTCAAGCCAGGGGCTGAGGGTGGTCCCGTGCAGCTGAGGTGGAGGGACAACCACGTGGTTCTGGATAGAGGTAGCTACTCCCTGCCACTCACTCACCCCGTGGAGCTTCATGTAGAGGCCGCAGGCATTGCACACCGGCTCGCCCTCCGCATTGCGTCTCCAGAGGGTGGTAGTGGCGGTGTGGCAGTTGGAGCAGCAGAGGCCGGATCGACGGGACGAGGACTGTGGGGCAAGTGAGCTGGGGTGAGCCAGGAATTGAGGGAGCAAAACTGACTTGGGGGTCATTGACAGTAAATGACAATGAACAGGATGGATAGAAGCTAGCTAGACTCAGCAGTTACCAGGTGCCAGGTCAGGGACTGACTGTTCTGGTTTAGTGAGACATTTGGGGGTGGTATGGTCTGAGGCTTGCCATGGGCCTATCTGGCAGGAAATGATGTCCTTGGTTTCACAAAGCTTTGACTCATTGGCCTTCTGGTCCCAAGACCAGGCCCTTCACCTCTGGGCATTTCCCATCACTGAGATGTAACAGATCTTTCAGGGTCTGGTGGTGGCGTTCTGACGCCAGGAAGGTGTGGTGTAGCAGTACAGCCATTGATTATTGTCTAAGCCAGCCAGGGTGGCCTAAATCCAGCCTCTCTGTTGGGGATTGGCGCCCTCAAGGCCACAGACTCCTCGGGAGGTGAGGAGCAAAGGTTAACTCTCCCGGTGCTACTGGTTCCCTTGCACACCTGTCTCCTAAGCTCAGAGCTCACATTGGCTCCTGTCTGCAGCTTCCCCAGTACCCGCTGGATGCTGAGTAGACAGTGAAGGGTCTTATCTGTCATGGCACCCCGGCTGTGCTCAGTGTCTACAATCTCTTAATCCTGGCTGTGTGGAGCCTTTTAGCTGTCTACCCCACATCTCTCAGCAGGGTATCCCGATATCACACCCACCAGGGATCCCTGACTGCCCTGTGTTTGGGGAACTTGGGCCCTGAGCTAGATAGAGGGCAAGCCAGACACAGGAATCTGGGCCCAACTAAAGAAATTGGTGTGAGGCAAGGAATGAGTTCCTGGTACTGTGTCTGGGGAGTCGTCACAGAGGACCCAACCAGACAATGTCTCTAAGTTGGCTGAGATTGGTACTTTTCCTGGTACATGGTTCACAGTTGAGTGTATTATAGAATCTTGTCCCTATTACGGGAAGAAAACTTCATTCTAAGAGGCCCTAGGTACCCGGACCCTTAGCTCTTCCTAAATTCCACAGTCCAACCTTGCCGTGACACTTTCTGTTCCAGCTACTGGCACCGGGCTGTACTGTTCTGTCCCCGCCTTGGTCCTGCCCTTGAATAGCACCTCTGACCCCCCCAACCCTCCCCTTTATGGTTCAGGGCTTCAGCTTCAACTACAATTCTAGAACATCAGCCAAAAGGGAGAGTGAGGGTTTTGTGTAAATGTATCTCCTGCAGTACTTGGAATATGATTAGTAAGATATTTGTGTTTATATAGAAGTCACACTTAACTAGGTGCCTGGAATTTTGCAGTCCCCAGTTCCTGCTGGATCTTCAGACCTAGGGAAGCCCTAGCCTGTGGCCTCTCTTCTTCCATGAACCACAGCTAGGAGCTGTGGGTACCTTCTGAGACACGGTGGGCAAGAAGCAAAAGCGAGAGTCCCGTGGCAGACCATACACAGGAAGAAAGGTGCACAGACTCATCCCCACACAGAAATGCAAGCGAAAAGTCTGGAAACCACACTGGAATCTTTTCATTGCGATTGTGTTTTACTTTTACAAACTAAGAACATAGGAGAACACAATGGCCCAAGAAGTCATTGCCTTTTCCTGCACTGTCCCGAGCTGCCAGTCATTGCACGGAAGGGAAATGGAAGCTCAGACTTGTCTAGGGACCACAGGAAATCGAGGAGCCAGGTGGGTAGAGCCTTCTTTCTCCATTGAGCACTTGGGCACATGCCCATTTGCCACACCCCAGTGGCCCCCCCGCCCAAGCCTCCGTCTGTCCTTTCCCTTGTCTGTGCAGGCAGCCTGGTCACTTTCGGGTGCCCAGCGACCAGCCTCTCCTGGTTGTACTTCATCTCTCTTTTGCCTGCTCTTTTTCTTCCTTCCTTCCTTCCTTTCTTCCTTTCTTTCTTTTAATTTAACCTTATTTTATGTACTTTGGTCTGAAGGTGTCAGATCTCCTGGAACTGGAGCTACAGACAGTTGTGAGCTGCCTCATGCATGCTGGGAATTAAACCTGGGTCCTCTGGAAGAGCAGTCAGTGCTCCTAAGCCCTGAGCCACTTCTCCAGCCCTTGCCTGTTCTCTTCAAGAGAACTTCATCTCCAATGACGGCCCATCTGGAAAGAGAGTGGCACTAAGTCCTGGCCTCCGTGCCCTGGGGCCTCCAGATTGCTAAGGTAGACACCCAGGGAAGGTGGCTGAGCCCTGCTTGGAGGGCAAGTCATATTTTCAGGAAAGAGTTTTGGAAAATGAAAGCTGCAGTACGGAGCGTTGCAGAGTGGCTTCCTTGGAGCCCAGGACCCAGTTACCCAGGACTGGCTGGGTGCAGAGCCATCTGGAGCCTTGGGGATCTGCCAAGGCTGGAAACACCTCCAGTTTCAAACTGAGGGGAGAAGAGTACATTTGGGGGGCAGAGAACCCACCCATCTATCCCAGAGCGGACCAGGGACTCTTGCCTGATTCTTATCGCTGTGCCTGGGTGCCCAGTTTAGAATCTGGCATGAAGGAGAGAGGGCAGACTCAAAGGACAGGACAGGTCTGCTGCTAGGAAGACTGTACCCCAGCCTAGGATGCAGTCTTTCATACCTGGGCTATGTTTCTATCGTGTTGTCTATGGTTTCCACATTAGAGGATGTCATAAAGACCAAGCTGGGAAGCGCTCATGCAGGGGGTTTCCATTATAAGGCAGATCACTGAAGGAAGGGACCAGAGGGCACAGTAGCCTCTGGAGTGATCCTTCAGATGGCAAGAGGCAAAATATTGGGCAGAATGGGCCTACAGATCCCCAAATCCCAGAGAAGTCCCTTCCTGCATCCTACCTGCCTTCTGGAGCTCATAACATTGTTCCTATCTTAGGGCCTCACACGCCTGTAACATACAATGTACAAGAGCTACAACTCCATGTCAGTGCACTCAGAAAGCCAAGTTCAACACACCTGTCAGGTAGAACTAGAGCAGCCAGGCCCCAGACCCTGCCTGATATGGACATGGAACCCTTCTGAAACCTGGAGGGTGAGAAGCACCCCCCAGATGGAGATGTTGACCCTCACCTGCCTCATCTGGGCTTCACACCTTTAGACAGGAGGGCCTGGAACTCAGGAGCAGTCTTGCCCAGGTCTGAGACCCATGGATCCCCTGTACCCTCCATAGCAAGAACGTCAGGTAATCTGCCAACACCAACCCAGATGTGTATTTAAACCTGAACTTGAAGGTTTGCCTGTGAGATGGTAGACTAAAGCTACTTCCTGCCTCAGTGACTCCTGGCGGCCCACGTCTGACCTTCATTTCTAACCAACAGCTACACGGTCACGTACCGGAAAGAACCAAGAGTGAAAACAAGACCTATAACCAGCGAGATTGGCAGAAGGCAGAGGCCTGGTTTCCTAGGGACCCCAACCCAGAGATTCTCTGGTGTAGTAAGTTCTCAACATCACCATCAGCGGGGCCAGCAGGCCTTCCCTCAATCCCATCTGCACCGGTCACCTTGAGGACTCTAACTGATCAGGTTGCCCCCCCATCATCACCACTAGCACAGTCCCACGGCAGCACTGAGCCCCCAGGGTCCCGCAGAAACCGTGGCTTATCTACCCAGGGCAGACCTCACTCTCAAACCCGATCCCAGGACATCCTGTGCCCATGTAGCAAGCAGCTTTGAAACACCCCTTACTCTGTCAAGTGCCAGGTAACCTGCCGATACCACAGTGGGTTTTAAGACCCGAGCCAGGTCCCCACCAGGAGTCCTTGCCTGGATCCTGATGGGTTCCTGGATATTTTCAAACCCCAGGAAGAGCTGAGTTGGCCTGGCCCAACCAGGAGCCCCCGGGCAGCTCACAGCCCTGTACTTCATTTCTTAGCCCATCCTTCAGGAACCCAGCGGCTGCTGAGCATGCAGGAACCAGCCATTCCCTTTATCCTTCTTGTAGCACTAACCCTGGTCCTCTCTCTGCCACACTCACCAGCCGCTTCTGAGGCCTCACTAGTGGCCGGTTGACCCCGTTCATCTTGTGATAGAGACCGCAGGCGTTGCACAGGTAGTGCCCGGTGCCGTCACGGCGCCACAGTGGTGTAGACAGGGCTCCACAGTTGACACACTCCCGACCCTCACCAGGAAACTCCTCCAAGAAGTCAGGTACTGTGGGGACAAGAAGCTTGTGGGCTGGGGCCTCTGCCCCTCTGGAGAGCTCGAGGGCTTCTATTTTTATAGTGTCTTATACTTAACTCATTAAAGGGTGATTTATTTATATACTTAGTCTTATTTAGTTTTCAGTGAAATTTGTTAGAGCCGCTTTTATAAGGCAGGAATAAAAATAAACCAAACTTTAAGGTAGATACCCGAGATGGCCCCTTTCTTAACCACGTCAGCCTTTGTATTTCTAATAAGCGTTGGAAGCGGATGTGTCTACACAGACAGAAGGAAGTGGATGGCACTTATTTCCTCCCTCCCGTCCCACTCGAGGGTCTCCCGTAAGCGTGAGGGGGCCTCAAGGAGGAGTGGACTGGGAGACAGAGACCTGGGGTTCTATAGGTGCTGATGGCCTTGCTGTCAGCTTTGTTGTGGGGTCAGTCACTGTCCTCTCTCAGGAGGCAAGACCATAGGAGCATCAGGAATCCTGGTCCAGCTCCAGGTATAGCATGGAACCACAGCCATACAGGCAGGGGGACACTGGCTGGGGGCAGGGTGGATCAATCATCTACTGGCTGGAGGTGGGTACCAGGCACAGGGGTCGCCCTTGTCTAAGGGCGCTAGATTGACTTGGGCCAAGAGGGGCCTATGAATCAGGGGGCAGGCTTCCCAGTTCTTGGAGGGATGGCCTAGAGGAGGCCCCGAGGCTGCTAAGCAGAGGTCAGCCCTCTTTGCTCGGCCTGTGCCTCAAAAAATACTCAGAAACGCAGAGAAGCAATTCTCAGCTCAACAACCTTGGGATCTAATCTAATCTCATTTTTGTTCCTGGGAGGTGTGGAAATCTCAAGCTGGAATGCCAGTGTTGCCGAACGAGACGGCTGTGGTGACTTGCTCAAATAATCAGTATTTTGAACTTTATAAAGCTCATTTTAGCCTGGCATAATGGTGTCTGCCTGTAAGCGCGGCACTTAGGAGGGCTGAAGGATGGCCGCTGTTAAGTTTGAAGCTACTTAATAAGTCCCTGTCTTAAAACCAAAAATAATTTCCAAAACTTTCAAGAATTTTTTTAGAATAAAGTTTTCAAGTTGATATATTCCAGAATACTATTTTGAGGTTTGGTTGGGTGAAAAGCAGAAATATATTATTTTCTTGCTATTATGCTGGAAAAAAAAAAGAATTCTGGATCGAGTGTTTTTCATCTCATTGCGTTCCAAATAGGTTCCTGTATTTTGGCAATTTTAGGAGGGACTCTTGTGGGGTTGGATCAAGCGGGTGAGCCCTGACTGCAGAAAAACGCATTTCGGCTTTTCGCACGCATAGCATTTCGTGGCGAGCGGGTTTATCGCTGCTCGCGTTAATATTAGAACCACATCATCTGGGCAGCCCCAGACCGGTACTCACCGAAGGTGGCCCTGCGGCCAGGGAGGCCGCTAGGGCGGCCCTGCAAACCGTGCAGGATGCTACCATCGAAGGGTCCGGAGGTCCACGAAGGGGCTACATCGGGAGTCACGTATGCCGGGTACGTTGTGGGATACGAGGCGCCCATGGGTCTCCCGAGCGGGGTCGGGTACTGTTCGCGAGCCAGCAGCGAGCCCTGGAAGGCGCTGCTGTCCCGGGCCCCCGCACTGCCGCCGCTGCCAGACCCCGGGGGGCTGTGTGCGAAGGGGAAGGTGGCGGCTCCCGGTGGGTGTGCGGCTGGAGGGTGTGGGCTTCCAGAGCCGAAGGCTGAGGAGTCAGCGGCAGCTGCCTGAGTCCAGCTAGAGTGTGCGGCAAGCGCGGGAGGCTGCGAGCCCGGCTCACACGCAGGCAGATAGGGCAGCATGGAGGGCACACGCGTGGGTGCCACGAACACCGGGGAGCCGGCTCCCGAAGTGTGCAGAAAGGCTCCCGAGTCGGTGTAGGTGGCTTGACCAGAGCTCTGGGCCAGCGCCAAGCTCTGATACATTTTTCTCACCCGGCACGAGCTTGACCTGCAGAGAAGAAAGACAGGCGTCGAGGGCAAGAATCACTGTATTCGCTACATCAGCTCTCACGCTCGCCCTGCGGCAGGTGCTGCTGTTCGGTTTGCAAACTCCTCTTTTCCGAGTCGGTTCACCGGGGCAGGTCCGAGTTTCCTCCGGGAGGAACGACCTGGTTAGAAGAGGTGCAGGGCCCCAGGAACGAGGTCCTTGCCACGCGTAGAGAGATCGCCCGCCAAATCCCTCACCCGCGGGGCAGGAAAGCGCGGCTCTGACCGAGGACCCGTAACCGGCGGGTAGTAGACTGGGTCTCCAGCCGGAGCCGCTCCGTAGGGAATCCCGGGAGCTCCGGCCGCCCCGCCTCCACCGGGCCGCCCCTTCCCTCTCGGAGTCTATCCCTCCCTCCCCTTAGGGTCAGCGCCAGGGCTCCGGCCTCAGTGCCACGTGACCCAAACTGGCTCCGCTTGTCGAACTGTGGGACCACAAGACACCCGCGTCCCCTCAGCTGAGCGCTAACGAACGCAGGCGGTGCGAATAGGCGAGCGCGTTCAGGGTCCTGGGACAGCAGCAGCTCTGAGCCGTCTTTGTTGCTGTGAGCACAGGTCCCCAGCCCTCGCTCCAGCCCCAGGCTTGTTTAGAGGCCGGTTCCACGTCCTGGGGTTGAGTCGATGATCCAGGCCCTACTGAACCCACGGTGGTGGAACCATGTCGGCCCGCACCTGAGGACCCTATTTTCCCGAACCTATATGGGGATCTAGCTTCCACGGGGACCGCAGGGCTCAGGCCTCTATTCTCTTTCTGGGTGTTTTGGTCACCAGCAATTATTCCAATGCCAGCGAACCCTGAGTGGAGCATTGTAGTTCCTAAGGCCACAACCGTTTCCACTGCTAGACTCAAAGTCCCGAGGCTCTCAACCCGGCAAGAGTCTCTTTCAGGTGCTGGAAACACAGGCCCTCACCTTCGGGGGGGAGGGGGGAGGTTGGGGGCTGGTGCCCAGAGCATCCAGCTCAGTTTTGTTGTGACTTTTGTGTCCTGGCTGACCGAGCGTCCCAGATGGAGCACTCAGAAAGAGCAGCAACCCTGGAGGGCCTGAAGATGGCAGGAAGGTTTCTCACTTGCTCACACCGGTCCAGGGGTGCTGCAGGCAGGAGCTCCTAAAATAAGGGAAGCACTTCGACTAACCTTGGGGCGGTGTCCACCGATTGCTGGCTGTTCAGCCAGGGAATAGTTCATAGAAAGAAGCTGAGCAATGCCGGCACGCTGGTATCCACACACTCTGCTCTCATTCAACATGCGGGGATTCTAGGTATGAGCCAAGAGAGGACGTGAAGGGGGCACCCTGGTCCTGGGGATGGTACAGACTGTCCTGATCTAGGCTGTAGAGCCTGAGCCCTGGAGGTGCGGAGTTGAAGCTGGGGCTGTTGGTTCTTGGGAAGGGGAGTTCCTTAGCGTTTCCTGCTTCAAGGCACCTCCCACTGCATTCTCCTGACTTCTCTTCCTCCCTCTTTGAGGTGGAGACTGGGCCAGGGTTCCAGCACTGACTTCACGGTTCTCCTTCCTATGGCGGGCACACAAAACAACACTGCACCCTCTCTTGGAGAATGTTTACACGAAATGGGAGATTCCCCCCTGCCCTCCTCCACCAACTCTGGGAATGAAAAGTGACTTGCTGGGTAATGAGTCCCCTTCTCCTCAGAATCAGTGGCAGACCTAGGGTCCTGTGGGGATGGACCTAGAGGGACTTGGGCTTTCTGCTTGGGATAAACTCAGTAAAGTCCCCGAGGGGGGAATAACCACATGACCTGGGCTGGGTTTAATTGTTTCCTCAGGTCTTCCTGAGGCAGACAGAGTTGCTCCTCTTTACAGAGGAGCAAAGCACAGAATAGCTGGTAACCCAACAAGCTGATTCAGACAAACGAGGGATTTCAAATTTACCTAAGGAGGGAGTCCTGGCCTCTGTAGACATGGATAAGAGGAGAAGATCCACCCTCACAGGCTCCTTGGAGGTTCGGCCTCAGGAAGGCCAGTCTAGTGGGTGCTCTGGGTCTTTGCCCACCTGGTACTGTCTGGACAGGGAAGCAGGCTCATCTGTTCACAGAGAATAGAACAGGAGTGGCTGTGGGGTGTCCTTTGCCCAGATCGGGTTGCCCTGCAGTGATGGGACACTGGCTATGACAGAATTTGACTTTCACAGGACCCTTCTGCTTGAGTCAGAGAGGGAGGAGTCTCAAACCACAAACCCTAGGTCCTCTAGGCTCTGTCTCATTCTTCCCCAGAGGTTACCTTTGACGCCATGTTCCGCTTACGAGGAGGGAGCCAACCCCTGAGCCACCGGGCCTGTGCTTGCTTCTTACCCACAGGGTTTTCTCATCACCCCCCCCCCCCCCGGGGAAGAGCCCTTGTTTTCTCTGTCTGTCAAACTCCTACGCAGCCCTCAAGGCCCACCTCACTCCCTGCGGCTCATCAGTACATTTCACTCACGGATTGTTATATGTTCCTGTCTGTCCTTCTCCGCGGATGCTGAGTCCCACGGTCAGTTTTGAGGAAGGCAGGATAGGGGGCTCAGCTTCGCTGTGGCAAGACTTCACAGCACTAGCTAGCTGTTTTCCTTCCTGTGATCATGCTTGCCTCTCATAGTGACTTCAGGGAGGGATCGATTGGATCGGACCCTCAATAGGTTGCAGGTAGAGGCTGATGAACACTGACCAGGTTGGTGGATGAACAGGTCCTGGCCCCAGGGTACCAAACAGTAGGCCAGGAAGGCCGGTGGGAGCCTCTCCCTTGTCTAACTCTGGTGACCCTCAGCCTGCCCCTCAGGCGGAACTCACCCAGCTAGGTAAGGAGAAAGGACGCAGCTCTGAGATAAGGGCCCTGGACCCTGTTCTCTAGATAGATGAGGGGTCAGCACGTTAGTTCTCTGGGGACCAAACAGAGCTGAATTCCACCATCCTGGGGTTAACAGGGCTGAGGGCATTGTGATCGCCAGGGCCTGAGTGGCCAAGCTGGAGGGCGGGGAGGGGGACCTCCTGCCAGGCTGACAGGATCTGGGTTTCATTTCCAGCTGTCACTTACCCCGCAGTCCACCCCCTCCCCGCTGCAGAGCTTGGGAACTGTTAGCGCAGACACATTTATCGAAGGAAAAGAAAACGGTCCTATTGTTCAGGGGGATAAGGGGGCGTCAGGGACTCTAGACTGACTCCCTAGAGGGACTTTAGGCGCCTGCAGCTTGCATCACACTCTGGTTGTGTTTGCTCCTACAGGAGCGTTGCTCCTGCAGTGGGAATGGCCTGGGACTGGGAACCTTTTGGTCGCTGCCTCTAGGTGGAGCCCTTGTGCACATACCTTGTCTGTAGTCACTGGGATGCTGGTTGTGGCCCCTGGACTTTGAGGGCAGACAGAAGTGGCATTAATTTAACCTGGAGGAGGGAAAAAACTCCTAAGAGCAGGGTTGGCTAGGTGTGGGGTTGGGACTGGACTGCTCCCCCCACCCAATTCCCCTCCTCCCTGGGTACCGGTCACTCTTGCCCTTCCCCATAAGAGCTCTGGGAACTGTGAGAAGGCCTAGGGATCTTCCTTTACTTCCTATGGTAGCCTGGGGGCTCAGGGAGGTTCAGGGCTATGCCTTCAGTAAGTACTATTGCCCAGCCCCTAGGGTGAGAAAGCTAGCTACCACATCCCCCCCACCTATTTTCTTCAGCTCCTCAACTCCCCTTTCTTTGTCCCCTCAGTGGGGCAGTGGGGTTCCCTGTTGACCCCACTAGGCCTCAGTCTCAGGAACTCAGCACCCTCTGGGCCTACAGAGGATTCTAGGGCTCCTTCAAGGACTGCAGAACTGGTTGAGACAAGGGAGGGCTGAGAGGTGCGGTTGAGAACTGGGGGGAGGAGTGGAGTCTGGGGGTGCTGAATCTGGAGGGTCTAGATTTGCTGTGTCTGGGGACATAGGATGTGTTCCTCTTGTGGGTGTGTTTACGCTCAGACACTAGTAACCGTCTTGGACCCCTGCCCTCAGAAGTGGACTCAAGCCACTTCTGTCTGGCCCTCAGGTCAGAGCCACCTGTCTGTGCCCAGAGCCGAAATGAAGGAACCTTCAGAGCAAGGCGTCATCCGCAGTGCCCCTTCTCTGTCTGGGTCCCTCCAAGCCCACGGACGCTTTTGTCACAGGGACCCCCAAGACATTTCCCGAGTGCTCTTACGTGCCTGTCCTCACACAGGAACTTGCCTCGTTTGAACTCTTTAGGCATTCCAGTGAGGCGGGCAGTTTTCATGCCTTCTTTCCAGGTGAGAAAACTGAGACTGGTCATGACGGTCCCAGGGATATAACCGGGTAGAGGCAGAGGCAGAGGCAGCATTTGAACCCAGGGCCAGCATTCCTTGGTCCTTGCTCTTCTCCACAGTCACTGCTGGCCCCTGCTGCTCGCCTATTCCACGGGTGCTGGACCCACAGGGCTGAGTGAGCTCCCTGTCTGTCTAAGGAGCCTGCAGCCCTGAGTGGCCCGTGGGCTGAGTGGGAGGACTCCATTGCCGCTGGCGGTGACTGTCAGCTCCCACAAACGGGAACATGGCCTTGCAAGCGTCACACTGCAGATGAGCCAGCGGAGCCTGAGCCAGCTGGGAAAAGATGGGAGCAGGAGTGAAGGCGGATTTCAGGGGCACTGTACTTCATGTGTGACTAAATCCACCTTCAAAGCCCTTCCCGACACTGCTCAGCCTTCATCGGTGGCAGCTGCCGCACCAGACCGCCAGACAACCTCAAGGTGAGTTTGTATTTGGATGGGTGTCCCTCTAAACTGAAGAAGCAGTAAATGCACCATTACAGAACAGGATGGCTTTGAGAAGTGCCTTCCAGGGATGGAGAAAAGAGCGGAAGGGTAGGCCTGTCACATCCCTGGAGAGGCGTTCCCTGAGCTGGACTGAGGATGGACAAGGCTGCTGGACTCACGGCTCTCAGTTGAAAATTAACTCCCAGAGAGTGACCTCACCCTGGACACCCGGTGACCAGGCTGGGGAGAAGTGAGTCACCAACCAGCCTGACAATGATGCTGCCCTGCCAGGTGAATCTTTGCCCTGACTGAAGTAGTGTTAGGGACTTGAGGCACACTGAAGTAGTGTTAGGGACGCGAGGCACACACCTTTAATCCCAGCATTTGCGAGGCAGAGGCAGGCAGATCTTTGAGTCTGAGGTCAGCCTGGGCTACAGAGAGAGTTTCAGATCAGCTAGGGCTACCCAGGGAAACCTTGTCCTGAAAAAACAAAATAGATAAGTAAAAAGGTGGGTGGGGGTTGGCATCTGTGCGGTGGGCTCCAGCTGGGCTGAGAAAGATTAAAATTGAAAACTGCCACTTAAGATTCCACTCTAGAAAACTTAAAACACGTATAATCTTAGCACTTAGGAAGTAGAGGCAGGAGGATTAGGAGTTCAAAGCTAGTCTGGACGGCCCGAGACGGTCTCAAAACCCAAACAACAAACAGACTATCAAAAATAAGCCAGACCCTGTCCCATGTGAGTCCACTCGATCTCCCCTCAGCGGACAAATATTCCGTGTGTGTGGAAGGTCATTCTAAGGCTGAGCTGGGGCACAGGGGAGGGGACCACAGGCTCCACCCCAGGCACCTTGCATCTTGGCACTATGAAGGAATTGGTATGATGTGAGTAGACTTTTGGTTTGGACTGGGAACAAGGCATAGCACACTTCTGGAGTGACTTTGATGCCCGAAGTCAGCTACTACTCTTGCCTTGAGAACCCCACAGTTGTGAAAGGCTTGGTGGCAAGAAGCTCCTATCCTATGTTCCTACAAGAGAAGTCCCTTGGGCAGAGGTTCCAGGCAGCTGAACGGCAGACTGTGAAATCAATCCCTCTTCCAGGTTGAGTGGGAAGCCAGTTGGCCTCACCTTAACCTTCAGGGTGACCCTGAGTGAAGGGAAAGCTCTTCTGTCTTCTCTGTAGAGCTTTACTGATGCCCACAGGGGACGCTGAGGGTTTTCACGGCTGCTTCTCAGGGTCAGCAAGTAGGGTGTTCTGCAAGGGGCTGCTGCTTGCCAAGACTCTATCCTGCCCAGGAGCCCACGGGAAGGAATCTGAATGCAGTACCTTCTGAAGTGCTCATTGCCCACCAGGTCCCTGGGTCTGGTGGAGGTGTGTCTTCCCACAGTAAGTCATCTGGCCAGTCTTAGAGCTTGGCAGCTAAGACAGGAGAGGGCACTGGAAAACGGGGAGCTGTTGTTGGTTGCTGTGCACTTCAGAACTATGATGGAGAACACTGGGGAAGACGGCACAGCAATGACTTAGCAACTCCTAGGCTCAGGGCGGCTACAGAACTTTCAGAGTGGGAGTGGCCAGAATTTAGGTGAGGCAAGGAATGCTGTTGATTGGTTTGCATACTTGGGGAACTTTTCAGCCCAGGATACTCCCAGGTCAGCTCAGAAACTTGTCTTGGAGTAGGTGAGGGCTAAATTTAGGCCCTAGGTGGGAGGCATTTAGTAGGGATTTACTGCGGGGCAGATAGCGTCTATCTCACTAGCATGGGGGATATCCTCCACTACCTAGGTGATCCACGCACCAGCTGGACTACCCTAGCTTGCTCCCTCCGTCTCATCACGGTGACAACCTTAGCCTCATCACGGTGACAACCTTAGCCACATTCCTATAGAGACCATCCCTGGGATGTAAAAAGGGCTGGTGAGCACACTTGAACCCCCAAATGAACTGATGGTAATTTATGATGTAAATGGATTTTACTCTCACTTTTACTTCCAAGTGTTTGGGTGATCAGCTGCCCTGTGCTGGGCTGTGGAGGACTGGGTTGGCCACAGGCTGTGGCAAGGCAGTCTATGTGAGTCATGTCAGGTTGTTCCTCCCCAACTTCCTGACCTTACTAAAGCTTCAGGACAGGATTTACTTCGGAGAGACCTGGAGCTGTTTGGACTTGGGGGAGGGGGGAGGGTGCAGATCCGGGTGCAGCCAGAGCTCAGAATGGTGCCAGTCACGTGGTATGAAGCGTATTTTAGCCATCTCTTGTGCTCTTATCTATAAAAACTTTCTTCCCTTCTCTCCCTCTTCTCCCTCTCTTTCTCTCTTTTCTCTGCTTCTCACTTTGCTCCTGAAGAATCCCACCCAGAGGTGCTCCCACTCCCGACTGAGCCCGAGTGTTTCGAGGAGGCTCCATAGTGTCTGTGGGGAGCTTTACTGCTTTCTTCCAGGTCTGTGGGGGAGGACAGCCCAGGAACTCCCGTCCCTCAAGACACAGTCTCCGGGGCCAGGGGCAGGGTTTTATCGTATTTTGGTTGTGTCTGCTTAGTGTACTGACTCCGGAAGTGTCAGAAGCCATCAACCAACTCCTGTTGGTGGGGCCAGATTTGAGCCGTGAACCCAAGGAAGTTAAAAGGTTTCCGAAGCGCCGAGTAGTCTAGATAGAAGGGTGATTGAGCAGCCGGGGAACTGACGCCTGCCTTTCATTCTCATGCTTTAGCTTTGGGCATGTGTGCGTGCGTGTGTATGTGCGCACGTGTGTGCATGTGTGTGTGCATTGTGTGCACACGCGCATGTGAATGTGTGGGTGGCTGCAGATGTGCATTCATGTGAGCCTGGGCATGTACATGTGGGCACGTGAATGTACATGCACAATCAGTTCACATAGGTGAACATGCATGGAGTATTTTTATAGATTTGGCTGTAGACATTCTAAACGTCACATAAAACATGTAATGAAAGAAAGTGTGTCCTTGAGACAGGCCTAGTCCCCGTGTCCAGGGTTTGCCATGTATATTGGACTGCCAGCCTGAACAGAGAGGGAAGATTATTGTTCCTGACACTCAGTGAGAGGTGTCCTGAGCCCTCTTGTGACTTCACTTCCTGTCTGAGTTCCATCATGCAGAGGTGCCGGCAGCTCTCAAGAACTGAACAGTTCTATGCTCAGGGCTAGGGTTTGAGAGGGAGGATGCAAGGGGCTGAGCCTGCGTGTAAAAACCCATGTGAATGCATGCCGCGTTTACATTTATAGTCATTCCCACATGAGCTTGCGTGCTCACCTGTGTGAGCTGCTTGTGCATGGACCTTCACATGCCCACACTCGTGTCCACACTCACATGAATGCACATCTGCAGCCTCCCAATATTCACACGCACACACATACTTGTAGGTACAACCACTTCCTGCCCTACACCTGGCACCCACACTGGCTGGGAACAGCCTATTGGTGCCCATTTCTGAGCACCAGTCCGGGTGGCCATTCCTCAGCCTTGGGATAGATGAATGGCCTATTCCTTAGTCACTCATGGTTGGGCAGCCAGCTGGGACACTGCTCTCCAGATGGACCAACAGGATCTACTGAACCCTGACATGGTGCCCTAAAAGGCTTTTGAGACTACATGAGAATGTTCTGGAGTCCTGAGCAAAGGTCGGGTTTTCCTGATGAGCAGGGGCTTGGTGGGCGGGGTGGTACCCCGACATTGAAGTCCCTATACAAGTCCACAGGCCCAGGGATTGGCAGGCAGGAGACCAAACAAACATCATACTCCAGAGATAATTCCCAGGCAGCAGGGAGCCTCTGACCTGTGGGAGAAGGCAGCTGAAGCCAGGGAAGGCCCAGGTGATGGCCGGAGCCTTGCTAAGAGCCTCTGTCCCCCACAGTGCAAGGCGCAGATGGGCCTCTGTACAGCCTATGGTGAGGTACTGCACAGATGTTTTGAGCTGGAAGCTGAATGTCACCTTGGGTCAGGACCCAGCCCAGTGCCTTTGTCAGGCTCCTTGCTGGCTCTACCTTGGTCCGTGCCCCTGAGAGAAGGTGCACGGGCCATTGCATGGCACCTTAGGGTGGCTCTGGGGGTCACCTATCCATGTGGGTTGTGACTCTGTGCTGGAGTTGGGTCCTGCTCTGCCCCCCCCTTAGTGATCAACTATGAAGTTCATGCAGTCCTAACTGTAGAGGAGCTGTTGTGTGGAAACAGAAGATTCATACCTGAAACACGCTAGTGCCCAGGCAGAGAGGTGGGAAGACAGTCTCACGGCTATGCCCCTCCTGCTCACCAAGCATCCAACCTGTCCAGAACTCACTAAGTAGTCACCCAGATGGGTTAGGATTGTCCCCACTTTGGTGACTCCCCATCCAGGGCTGACAGGTTTGTGGACATTCCTCCCTGGCTGGTCTCCACGATGGCTGCCTTGCCCTGCCACCGTTAGAGTCTGTCCCAGGCTGTGCCTGCCTCTGAACGCTGTCTGGAGGTCACCTAACCCATCCTCCTGTGGAGGAATTTCTTGTCAGCACTACAGCAGTACAATTCCAGATTCAGAGGTTTTTTTTGCAGCTGTATCTTGCTAGAAAACCTGGGCCTCCCACCTCTCCTAGTCCTGGAGCCCCTTGTCTGGTCCAGCTTCCATTGGAGGAGAGATAAGGGGGCTTTTTGGCATCTTGCGAGTTGAAGAACTAGCCCACCCCATTGGCATGGTGGCGCCAGAGCTGACACCAGCCATCAGTTGGATCTCAAACAGAAAGAAGCCCCGGGTGGCCTCTCTTCTTTAGCTGGTGACTCTGGGGGCTTAAATGAGTGCTTGACACATGGCACGTCGATCACTGGGTATCGCTGTCTATGTCTGTTATGGCTCAGGGTGAGCAAACTCTTCTAGCCTTCTGATGCTCTGTGTGTGTGTGTGTGTGTGTGTGTGTGTGTGTGTGTGTGTGACAGGGTGATACTCCTCTGAGCACACAGAAAGAAGCAGCATCTCCCAAGCCTCATGTGGGGTGCAAGGTATGTGGAGGCACAGGAAGGCAGACAGTGGTGTTCATGGGGGGGCTGTGGGGAGAGGGCAGGGAGTTTGTTGTGGATTGTAGGGGGCTTTGTGGGGGCCAGAGACGCCCACCCATTCCTGGTATCTCTCCTGGGGATGCCTTTATCCTGTGGCTGTGGTTGGTTTTTAAACAGGAGGCCATGCAGAACGCTCCACTGTGTTTTAAAAATTGGAAAGATTTGTGAGAAAAATAAAGGTATCAAAACCAAGGATTGTGGGACACACCTGTGATTCCCAGCAATTGGGAGGCGTGGCAAGAGGGTCAGAAGTTTAAGATCATCCTTGGCTTCTCGGAAAAGTTGAAGCCAGATTCAGCTGTTCAAGACCCTTGCATTAAGAACAACAACAAAACAAGACAAACAAACCAACCAAACCCCACAGCTGGTAGCCATGACTGGTACAAGGTGAGAAGTCACTCTTTGGAAAGGGAGTGGCCGTCCTGGCTTGAAGGCCCCACGGCTCCCTGCTGCCTACTTTTCTCCACAGATCTGCCTTGACCCAAACTCTGGCTCAGATATCTCACTGCAAGAGCAGATCTCTCCTAGTGAGATGCCCTTTTCAGGACGCTCATCTCTGCCTCGAAGCCTGGGTCACATGACTCACTGGCTGAAGGACTTGAGCAGGACCTTGGTTTCATCACGCCACGTCAGACGGCTGTGTTCCAGAGCTGGAAGTGGAAGATGTGGCCTGCTTAGCCCTTGGTCTGCTTTTGCACAGGACAGGGCCTGCTGGTGCCCAGGGGGTGGGAGATGGACCTGATCTCTCACTTTGTCTATCAGCTGTACTGGTGGGGGCTTCCCAGCCTCCTCTAGGTTCTGGTTCCCATTGTAGGCCTCTGTTCCTGTGTCCTCCTCCCAGGGGCTGATACGTCACAGACACTGTGAAGGGAGGTGAACTTGTTCTGTGGAAACAAGCCTGGCAGAGGGGGGAGGGGGCCCACAGAGGATTTGCATGGAGGAGAAACTTGTGTGCAGAGTGGAGGGTGAGCCCTTCCTCCGTTGGCTTTACCTATAGCCTGATGATGCTTCTGCTTGGGCAAAACCGTGTTCAGAGCTGTTCCCACTTCTAATCCTCTGTTCTGCCTGACCACCTTTTCTTGCTCATGGATGCAGAAGGAGTCCACGGTAGAATAAACACCTCCCTTCTCTGTAGCCATTTTTCTTGCTCTTCCTGGAGTTATGGGGGCAAAGGGGTCCTCTGGGCGAAGGACATCTTTTTTGGGACGCAAGTCCTGTCTACACTGGTCCCTTAGCTCTTGACCCCTACACACCCTAGCTACACTCCTGGGACAGCCCTGTATCAGGAAGCTCATCATCACTGACCCCAAAGTCCCACCTCTTCTATCTGTAGCTACTCTGCCTTGGGGAGGGCCAGCTGCCCTGATTCTCTGACATGACCAATCTAACCTCCATAAGGAAAAAATTAGAAACCCTTAGGGTTACCTGTCGTCCCAGACAGAAGGTCTTCAAAAAGTTTATCTGCTGCCCTCATAGTGGAGAGAGATTTAAGTAAGTTTTTGATGTATGCATGGGAATTTGTCGTGTGAGATGAGAGGGGACGCATTATTAGGGTAGAGGGACGAGGTTAGGGCTGGTGTGAAGGGCCTTGGAGCCCATGCGGAGGGGTTCAATAACCGAATGCTTAAAACTGGGGTGACTGGTGGTGGGAGATGAGGGAGGAGGCTGGACGTGCCTGCAGGGTTGGTGTTTTGTTTGGAAGATGTACTGCCCTCCATGAGTCTCCTTTTGAAGCTTCTCAGCTCCGGTAGCAGTCCAGAGAAGGGGAGTTATAAACTGAGCCGAGAATCCTCTCCTCTCCCATTCCCCCTCAAGGCCTCAGAGCCCAGCCAGTTCTGAGAGCTGACCCACTCCTCCATGGGTGTCCTAAGGCTGAGCTGGAATCTGTGAGGGACTGTGCCTTTGGAGGTGGGTACCCAAGTGCATTCGGTCCTTGTTTTTTTGAGGGCCTGTAAACTGTGCTGTGGTCTGCTTGCCTGCCCTTGGGAAGTTGACAGATTCCCACAAGTGGGATTCCCGGGGACAGCAGCAACACGGCTGAGTAGCCAAGGCTGTCAGGTCCCTTCTAGAAGTGCTGAAGGACACAGTGTTGAGCTTGAGAACCGGCTTTCCTTCCAGTTGTGGTTTTCAATTCCACACTTTCGCCAGTTGCGTGGGTGACGTCATACACTTTTTAACGTCAGTTACCCCATTTGCAGGTACTGAGAGTCTCTTTGCCTACTCTGTGGATTTCTTTTGGGTCTTTCCAGGTTCCGGACTTGGGCTCTTCACACTGTTGCCTGAAGGCTTCTGCCCGAGCCTACGCCTCCCGGGCAGATGCCCTGGCACAACACACAGGCAGCTGTGGACTTTGAGCCGGGCCACAGCCGTGAGAAGGGCGTTTCCCAGCGCAGACTGCTCTGACCTTTGCAGCATCCCAAATGCAGATGGAATGGAGGGTTTGCCTTAGCGGTTGGGTGTGGGTGGGTTGGGGCAGGAGGTCGAGGGTCCTCCCTGAGATGGTGCATGGCACAGACTGTAACAGATGGTGACTCACCCTGTTCACCCAGCCATAAAGTCAAGGTGATGGCCCCGCACCCGAGCTGTGCTTTCTAGATCCCTCTCTCCCTCCCTGCAGCTGACTCAGGTAGGTCTGCCAGAGAAGACAACCCAAGCTGGCTCTGAGCCATCGTATGAGCCCATACCCCTTACCACCCACTGGTTACTGCAGGGGAAACTGAGTCTCAGGTTAGGGGAGAAAGTAGCTGACGCTGTCCCTTGGACATGGGCCCCTCATTGTACAGAGTGGGGAGTACAGCCTAAATGCAGAGTTTGAGGTATGGCCTGCTAGGCACAGTTCCCAGGAGGTGTTGGCTACTCCTGCCCCGGAGACTGTGGAGACAGATCTAAGAAAGCTGACGTGAGCCTGGTTTGAGTCACACTGCTCTTCCACTGACATCAGAGCTGTCGGTGCCTCTTTCCTCATTGTAACACTTTCCCGCCAGGCTGAGCGAGGGCTGGTGTGTGATTGTGGTGGGATCAAATTGTGATCTACAGGGTGCCCCACGTTCTGCCATAAAAAGATAGGCCTTGGGGACAGGTCTTCCCATTCAAGAGGATGTAGGGAAGAGACAGCAGCAGTGGGCTGTGACATCCTTCAGGGTATCCTCAAGATCCCAGGATGTACTGGGCTTCAGCCAAGGTGGCGGTTTGTAGGTTTCCCTGAACCCCAGGCACTAACAGTTCAGTCTCTGGCCCCGGGTAACCTCCTTGCTCAGCCCCTTGCCTAGTGTCCATCCCCTCACTGCAGCATCTGTCACTAACATTTGCCCTGTGGCCCCGCCCACCCTTGATCTGCACCCTGCCTTCACCCCAGCCTTCAAATGCACCCTGAACCCTGTACCTGGCCTCTTCTCTTGTCCTCATGTCCCTTCTAGTCTCATGCCTGCTTCTGAGCCCTTGCTCTGCCCCTCACCCCTGGTTCCTTTTCCTCACTCACTCCCCACTAAATTCTGGGGAGCCATAAGGTGATTGCACACTGGCCGGATTGTTATTCTAGGGAAACTGAGTCTTGGGGTTGTGGAGCATCATAACCTAGAGAACTTTTCTCACTCTGGACCAAAGCAGGCGGAAGGAAATCTGGACTCACAGAACAGGAGCCAGGGAAGCACCTCATGCAGTTGCCCTAGGGGCAGGAGTGTGCTGGTAATCACTGTCACCCTCTTGTTAACTAAATAACAGGTATGCAGGTAGGGGGATCCTCCAGAGCAGGGGCTCCCAACCTGCGGGTGGTGACCCCTATATGGTTGGAAACTCCTTTTCACAGGAGTTGCCTAAGACCATCAGAAAACTCGGATATTTACATTATGATTCATAACAGTAGCAAGATTACAGTTATGAAGTAGAGATGAAAATAATTTTGTGGTTGGGGGTCACCGCAACACGAGGAACTGTATTAACGGGTTGCAGCATTAGGAAGGTTAAGAACCACTGCTCTAGAGAATTCCCGGTACCTGGGGCTTCACAGAGACTTAATCTCCTGCCCACAACGATGTTACACACTAGTAACCCCGTTCCTGGGGTGGCTGAGGCAGGAGAATCATAGGTGCCAGCCTGGCCTACCTGGGGAAAGCTTGTCTCTAGAACAGTTTAATCTTTGCACCTGCCCTATACTCAGCCTTGAGCCCCACCTTCATGCTACCTACCCTTCAGCCCAGCTTAGGCACTCCCCCGTGTGTTCTGTGAAGGCTAGATAGGTCTGTGCGGTTTTTCCCCACACTGGAGCTCCGTGCAGTCCCTGCCACTGGCTGACCTGATGTTACCACTTTTCCTCAATGTCCTAAACAGTCACATCCTTGAAATCCCTTTGCCACCTAAGGTGACATGTTAGCAAGTTCCAGGATACCTGGGGAGCAATTGTCCTATCTATAAGGAAGTATTGCCCCCGCTTTACAAATTAGGAAAGTAGAGGCCCCAGACAGGGGTCCTCAGGCATCGAACCTTGGAGGCATAAAGAAACTAAAGACTCTCAGCCCCATCGGACAGCACACGCATCAAGGTCTCACGGCCTTGGCTGGGGACTCTTAAAGTGAAAACCAAGGCCCAGCAGAGGCAGGTGGCCTAACTGAGGTCATGTTGGGTGGGAGCCCAAGTCTCCTGCTGGATCCTGGGTGTCTGAAGTGGGCACTGCTGGCAACTCAGGATGTTGTGACTTTCATCTGTGCAGCCTTGCCCCGGTTTCCAGATTCTGAGGAAGCTGTAGATGTTAGAGAGTGAGTGGGGATGGTGTGTGCACATGCCTGTGTGTGTGTGTGTGTGTGTGTGTGTGCGTGAGCGTGCATGTGCGTGTGTGTATGCATGCACATGCCTCTGTGTGTGTGCGAGCATGCACATGCCTCTGTGTGTGTGCGAGCATGCACATGCCTGTGTGTGTGCATGTGTGTGCGTGTGTGTGCGTGTATGCACATGCCTATGTGTGTGTGTACATGTGCGCGCGCGTGTGTGTATGGGTGACGTTCAGTTGGGGCGCTGAGATGTTCTGGTGTGGTCAGGGGACTGCCTCCTGAGCTCACTCTGCTGATGTTGGAGGTGAGTGGGTGGGTGTCCATACGGATATCTTGATACAAGCTTTACAGGCAGGAAAACTGAGGCCAATCAGATCTCTACAGTAAGGGCCTTTTCTAGGAACCCTATCCCTGGCTTTTGTGCACAGACAGAGTACCAGGGGCCTGGGCTCACTTCCTTCCTCTAAAGCAGGTTCTGGGAGATGTCGGCCGGCATGGAAAACCAGCAGGCTAAATATAGCTGTGGAACTTCCCGGAACGCATTATTCCGAAAGTCTGATAAGTAATGTTGAACAGTAGCATCTTCCAGAGAGCTGAGTCCACTCTGCATACCCAGCTGAGTAGGCAGGGGTTCTTTCCAGCCCTGGAGCTCCTAGGGCCTTTGGGGTTCCTGACAGATGTCAGGGGTCAGACATGCCGGTAAGTAGTCCTCAGCCCAGGGTGTCAGGATGGTGGGTCAAGTGGGCACACACATGTTAGAGCTGTTCTCTCTTGGGAGGTGGGGTGGGTCCCAAGGAAGCTGTAGTTCCTGGAATGGGGGGGGGCTTTTTGTGGAAGTCCTCCATGCCTGCCCCAACCCCAAGCACCTTCACTTTAGCCTCGCCACTGTCTTGTGTGTCTTCCTGAGCAGATGGAAACAGGTTAAGGCCTGAGGGACTCTTTTGTCTGCTGGCAAGGAGATGAGCTGAGGCTATTGGCCGATCACCTGGCAGAGACCACACAGGAAGGAGACTTTGAGGGAGCCCAGAGTCTCCCTCCATGCTTGTTGGCATCCCTGGAATAGCCCAGCACAGGCTGGAATCGGAGCTGGGCTTTCTTTATGAAAACCAGGCCTACCATCAAACACCTGTCTTCCTCACAGGTCATGCATGGGGGAGGGGGTGTGTGTGGGGGGGAGGCCGAGGCAGGTCTGGAAGCTCCAGGTGAGGGCGAGGCTCTAAATGGGACTCAGCTGCCCTGGCCTATTCAGACTGACTGGATAAGTCTACACTCTCTTCTCTGCAGGAGGGAAGTGGTGGCCCCTACTACACGGTCAGCCTGGGCAACTCTGTACGGAGGGGCAGCTCTGGCCACACTTGCAAGTCTCCAGGGCTCTCTGAAAAGTTGGAGCCCTCCCCTAGGAGCCTATTCCTGGGACGGGTCTGATGGCCTGTCCAAAATGAGGCAAATCAACACACAACTGGCTGGTTTGGTGGGGTGGGTGGTGGGGGCAGTGCAGGATGGAGCTTGGGGTGCTCGCACGAAACCCTTCAGGCAGGTCCTTGCTGCTGCTGCCTGTACCAGGCAGGTCAGCTTTCCCATAGTCTAAGTCTGCTTTGGTTGGTGTCTAGTGTGCGGTGAGCACCCCCTGGTGGCCATTGCTGGGAGGTGGGTCCTGAAAAGTATGGGGCATCAGGCTTGTTGCCAGGAGATCTCAGAGGCTGGCCAGTCACTAGGTTTTAGGCCCTGGGCTCAGTGGGCTTACAGACCCAGGATAACTGTGAGATCAGGTGAACATGGAAGAAGACAGATGAATCATGATTCTCACTTCTTGATGTTGACTTAAATCCAAACAAGTGCAGCCAGAGTGTGTAGACACTTCATTGTTTTGTGTGAAACCGGAAAGATAAATCATGGCTACAACGACCTTGGTTGTTGGGTTGTGGGGTGGGACAAGAAAGAAGGCAGGTAGGGAAGAGTCCTGAGCTGTGCAAGGAAGCTGTCTCTGTGGGGCCTAGGAAGGTCAGACTCAGATGGGCAGTACTGTACCACCTACGGTTACAGAGAGGAGCAGGTAGGGACTCTGTCTTGAATATATTGATGTCCCTAGGGCATCTTGGGGTTTATAGGAATGGAGAGGTTGGTTCCCTGCTTTCCACCAAGGCTGGCTTATTGCTACCATCACGATGGGTCTGGGGTCAATCAGAGATGTCTTCTAGTCTTTAGATCCTTCAGAGGAGGGGCTCATGGTATACAAAGTCCTGTGGTACACAATGCTTGCAGTGGCACTGGCCTTCCAGATGCCTCACTGAAGCCTGCTGGTTCAGAAGGACCATCAGGGAGCCAGTAGAGGAAGACTTGAAACCTAAGACCCGGTAGCCCATGTTGGCTTTCGTCAGCATGGAAATCAGAAATGTCCAAGGAAATACAAATGACTACAGCGTCACTGTCACCCTGAATGTAAGTCAGGAGACAGTCCTGAGGTTCCTGGGGTTCCTGGGGCTCCTGGGGGATGTGAGCAGGTGGGGTTCCCGGAGTTCCTGGGGGGTGACAGCAGGTGGTCAGCCCTGCCTACTATGTGGCAGCCGCCTTGGTTCATGCAAGCTATAGGTGCTGTGGGACCCGACGGGATGCAGGGCTACCTTCTGATCAGGCAGCCTGGGGGAGCTGAATTCCAGTTGCTCATGGTCCCCTCCCTCCAAGGCTGCGGTGGAGGCTCTGACAGCCAGTCTGTCATGTATACATGATCATAGACATTTCATACATGGGTGTCTACTTCAGTTTATAGCTTCAGTGTCACTACAGTCATGGAGAGCTGCAGGGATGGCACACAAAGGGTACGGACAATTTCTGCCTCCTGATAGCTGCATCTTACGCTGGCACCAGGCAGCTGGCATGCATGTTTCTGTTTTCTGCCGCTATAACATGCGTCTCGTGGGTGCAGTCCTGAATCCACAGTTACATGAATGTATAGAGGGTGATGTGCATATCCGTCTGTTCCTGCTTCCAGCATTCCAGTTCCAGCTATAAGTAGGCAAGTCCAGTCCAGGCCTCTAGGAAGCCAGACCCCTCCCCCCGGGAAGAATGTGGAGAGGCAGTACCCACACATACCTCACTTTTGAGCAGTTAAATTCTCAAGGCAGGAGACAGGATCTCTGTGTGGGAGGAGAACAGAGGAGGAGGAAGAGCATTGAGACAGGGGGATGAACATGTGTAATGTTCAGGGCAGCCCATGCAGGGATCTACAGAGAGGAAGGAAGAGGCTAAAAGCTCGGTGCTTGTCACTGAGTATCCTCCCGCTGTCCTCCCGGAGGTGTGGCAGGGGACTCTGTCAGAGAAATGTTTCTTCTACAAAGGTCTGAATGAAGTCAGCCTATTTTACAGTGAAGGCAACGAAGAAAAGGGGGTTCAAGTCTGCCCACCTCACGTCTGAAACCAGAGCTTCACACGCAGGGAGAAATGGCTTGCATATGGTACCAGGGTCAGCAGGTGACAGAGATGATTTTAGCAGATCGTGTTTTGATTGCCTGGAAGCACAGACTATTTTTTCCTTTTCTTTGAGCACATTTTAAAAAGTTATTTATTTTATGTGTATCAATATTTGACCTGAAGGTAAGTATGTTGTATGTGCACCATGTGCACGCCTGGTGCCTGTGGAGGTCAGAAGAAGGCATCGGAACCCCTGGAAATGAAGTCAAAGATGGTTGTGAGCCACCATGTGCTGGAAACTGAAGCCGGATCCTCTGCTAGAGCAACACGTGTTCTTTCTTTCTTTCTTTCTTTCTTTCTTTCTTTCTTTCTTTCTTTCTTTCTTTCTTTCTTTCTTAAGTGGTCAGAAACATTAAAACAATGGAATTTTATTTTGATGAAAAACTCGAGATTACAATCATCTAGTAAATGAAGAGCAAACAGTTCATTTTCCTATCCCATAACTCTTAAGAATAAAGCGTTAGTAAATAAATATCTGAACGGATTAAGGGTAAGGCAGACTGAACACTAAACCATCTCCTGATGTTCACCCTTCCCGCACATGACTCACTGTAAAGGGGGTCTGGGCTCTGGAGATGAGTGAACCAACATCAGGAGCATTAGATCTCTCCTTGTCACTCAAACAAACTCAAGATAAATATATTCTTGCTTCTTGTGGGCCAACTACACATACAGTACTAAGGAATACTCTTGTGTTATACTGTGCTCTTGTGTTATTATGTGCACCACCACTCTAACATGACTGCAACAGCTCCATTTAACCACCATCTATAAAGTGCAACTCTTAATATTCTGCATTTTACCTGGGGCACGATGAGTTAACGTACCCCAGCTGCCAATTCCCATGACTTCCGAGAAGACCGAGGTGTGTGGAAAAGGACTGTTCCCATACAAAGAACCAATTCCACAAACCTACTGGTAAACAAACACATTTATAGAACTGGAACCAGGATGCTAAAGTTGTACTCATTAAAAAACCATTCAGCTACCTTTGGTCTTTAAAAGCCTGCACTGCAGTATCCTAAACACGTGCATCTCACAATGAAGAGAGGTGGCCTGGCAGTGCAGAATGAGGGGTACGTTGTCACTGTGAAGACTAGCAGGCTATGGTTTCAGGAACAGCAGCATCACAGCATTGGATTCTGGGCTTCAGGATCGAGGTCATTAATGCCCAAGGCAGGGTGGCTGGGGAGGATCTCCAGCTCATCCACCTGTGGTGCATGACTACCCTCTTGTCCTGGGGAACATCTGCAGCAGTCGCTGCCAGGTTGGTGATAGATTTACTCTTCACACACTGAAAGTCTAGATGCCGACTCTTTCCTCCCTCTCCCAGGACATTAGAATAAAGGGTCTTTGGACGTTGTTGTAAATGACTTCGGGGCGACCTCCTGGCCTTACTTTTTCTTTGTAGGTAGGATAGCCTTCGATTCCCAATCTCATCTTCTTAAGACCCCTCTCCTTCAAAACTGATTTGGCCACATCTCTGTTTTCAATGAACTTGAAAAATCTATGTAATTTTGTGCTATAGATAATTTGTGAATACTCCTCTCCCATCTGTGGCGGACACTCCTCATCCCAATCAACCACATCATCATCTGTGAGCACCACTATCTGGCACTCTCGTTCCCCACTCGGGGCACTGCTACCACGAGAGGGAGGATCACTTCTTCCAGATAAAATTCAAATTGTCTATGAGCACCATCATTTGATAACTCGTGCGGAAGGGCACTGAGATCTCCACATCAGGACAGCGGATGGTTCCTGTCTTATAGTAATCCAAAATAGCTTGAAACGCAGTAGACCCGATTCCTTCTGCCACCGCATACTCTCTCCCTTTTCATTGGGATGTGTGAAATTCATTATGTTCTCAGCCAGACCCAAACATCCTGCCCCAACATGATATTTGGCTGTACAGTGAAAATTGCCAGGTCCACGACAAATCCGGTGCTATCTACTCTCAGTGTCCCGTGCTCAGATGTCCTCAGGCTCTGAGCACCTTCTCCCCAGATGTCTTACAGCTTCCATCTGAGCTCCACAGACTGCTGCTTCTGCTGCGGCTCGCAGCATGGCTCAAGGAGCCATTCGGGGATGTTCAACATGGTGGCTGTCGTGTTGGTGAAGTCCCATTTCGAATACAAGGAGTAAGCTGAGATTCTGCTCGCTCGTGAGATGAATCTCGTGACTGGTCACCTGACCCTCTCTATCATCTCTTGATCGCTCGTGTCCCCCACTAGCACCATGCAGACTCACTTTAGTGTGGTAGACCCCTCCCTTAGCAACATGGGAGGCAGCGCCAGTTAGACATGTAGGTGTTCCATTTCCTTCTCCCTCATAGAGGTCCAGCCTGCTCAGATAAACTGCCCTGTTGTGATGCGCCCTCTTTGGGGTTGTCGCCACAATCCTCCTGCCTCAGAACTGTGTGCGATCATAGGTGTGCTCCATCATGCTGCCAGGTAGATCACATCCTGCAGTTCAGCCAAGACCCCTTTGGTGCCTGCATTTTTACAAAGGTAATCTTTAGGAAAATTAATGTAAGCATTTCCATTTTCAGTTTTGAAGGAGTGTCGTGAGAAATATTGCTAGCTATGTGGACTTTCTTGAGATGTAGTTTCAAGAGGGTCCTGGGCCCCTGAACCTGGACTGCAGTGATGTTTAGAACAAGCAGGCTCACAGCAGTGGCCCACAGTGTCACTGAATTCATAATGGAGAGTTTGCTCTGTGGCCAGGAGGAGGCTGGCGGCTGAAATATTCCTGGTGCCAGTGTATCATTTCACCAACAGGGGGCAGCCTGAGACATGCCACTGAAGGCGTCAGTGCACACTATGTGATGTGTCCTGTGTGTGTGTGTCTATGTCGGTGTATTTACTGCCAGTGATGCGAGTGTATCTCCTTATGACTGGAGCTGGGATCCAGAAGTCCCAGCCCTCCTAAAAGCTGACCTGTGACATGACACGCAGGCCTTCCCGACTTCCACATTCTAGGGCCAGAAACTTTTTTTTTCTTTTCTTTTCTTTTCTTTTCTTTTCTTTTCTTTTCTTTTCTTTTCTTTTCTTGTTTTTAGATTCTTGGTGACCCATGTACCTTTGCTCAGTGTCTGAAACTGTTCAGAGATCCAGGGGGCTTTGTGAGCAGGGACCTGGGGGTTCTGTGGAGCTGGGACCAGGGTGTGTATGCCAGGGGACCATGGACCCAGCAACCTATGAGCTCTCAGGACATCTGCACCATCTTGATGAGTCCTGAGCCTTTCCCTTTACCCTCAGGCCTCTCACCACTCCAGGTGCTGTTCACATTCACAGATAAGCCCCAGTGAGAGCCCCAAGGGTGAGGCTCGGGACACAGGCAGCCCCAGGGCCTCTAAGTAAGTATGGTAGGCAGAGTCATCTGCTGTTCCTGTGTCTATCACCTGGTCTGGGTGGGGTTTCCAGTGTTTGTGATAGGACCAGGGCAAGGTGCAGGGTGCTGGGCTGTCATGGGAGACAGTGGTCTGGCAGGAGGTGCCCAGCAGGGTCAGTTCTCCTACGCAGAGTTGTGGAGCATGGGCAGGTTCAGGTTCTCAGCTCTTGCAGGGTGCAGAGAGCTCAGGGCCTCCGGTACACTGTTGCTGAACCTTCCTTAGAAGGATGAACAGAGGGTGAGGATCCGCAGGCTCCCACAGTTCCCGCCTTCATTTCCCTGAGACCCCTTTGGCTGTCCTCTCCTCTGGAGGCTGACCTCCTCCTGCTTCCTGCTTCCCAATGCTGCCGGGAGCCTTGGCTATAAACTGCATACCCTGACTCCTGATCATACCCCCTAGGAACCTGGTTGTCTGGTCTCCTGTTGGTTCTGTGATAACCTCCTGACTTCTGAGGATATGCAAGGATGTGTATGGACCAGCAGCCTTGCTCCTGGGGTTCAAGTATGGGCAGCGCTAGGTTGGCCTATTTGGGAACGTACTAAGGTGTGCCCTGGTCCCAGGATAGACCCTATGCTGGGTGAGATGGACAGAGACTACTGTCGCTGACTCATGCCCCTTAGACACTTTTATAGTTAAACATTTTTCAGTTAAAATTCAGAAACCACCAGGCCCTCTGAATGTGAGAATCTGTCAGGTGCTGTCCGATGCCACAGGCCGCCCAGTCTGTAGAGGGCAAGGGGTGTCTTTGCTGAGTTTCCCAGGGTCTGCATTCCGGCCACCCACTTGACAGGTGGCTCCTTGTTATCAGAAATGGAGCGCTGAATCCTGGACAGCACGGAGGGAATTTGTTACTAGGGACTCTCTGTGGTCTTGTCACACGGTGTCCCTTTCCTCTGGACTGGTCAACTCCCAGATGTCCTGTTTATCTCCTTCCCATCCCTCTCAGCCTGTCACCTTATCAGAGACCTCTCGGGAGAGGCTCTGGATGGAGGCTGCGATCTTATCAGCAGACCCTGTGGGTCCCCTGGATGCTGTCCCCTGATACCAGAGGTGTCAGTTGTCAGGCAGAAGATGCAGACAGCGTGATCCAGGACACAATGGGAATGGGGGTTTGGTGGGGACAGTGGGCTGTGTCTTGTCCACTGGCTCCCGGCCTGGGCTTTTTGGTGGGTGGTCTGACTGTGAGACTAGATAAGACAGCTTGATGAGCTAAGCGTTCTCAGGGTCAGGAGAGGCCTTGTGGGAGGAGGGACCGAGTGAGAATGAGGTGCCCGCTGCTTCCCTCTTGGGCAGGTCTGGGGGCCACTGGCCATGTGGATTTGAGTAGGTTCCTGGGTCCAGAGAGGCACAGAACCAAGAGAAACCTTGGGCAATGAGGTTCCATGTCCTCGAGCTAGGGTAGTGCCTCCTTGTCCCACACAGTGACTGCATCATGGAAAAACGTGGGGTCCTGGGGCATCTGTCCTTCTCATTCCTTTGTCATCTCCAGACTCCCTCAGGTCTTGATGCTGTCTCAGGGCTTCCCATTGCTCACCCCACAGTGGAGGTTCTGCTGTTCTCTGCACCCAGGAGTGAGACCCCCCCCCCCAAACCAGCTCAACTTGGAAGCACTGGGACCGAGAAGACCCTTCAGGGATTTGTCATTTTGGCCTTCACTTCGCAGGCAGGAGACAGGCCAAGAAAAAAGGGGGCCAGTTCTTCTTCTCTTTAGGCATCTTTCCAACACCATGGCCATGACCTGCACCATAATCTTCACACCGTTATCACCACGATCATCTTCACCACCACCTACACAATCATCACCACCATCTTGACCATAACCATCAATTTCACAGCCATTATCAGCATGGTTACCGTCGTTATTGCCATTACCACCACCATCATCACCGTCCCATCATCTCTGCAAACCCCCCTCCAGCACCACAAGGAATGGGCTGTGTGGCCTCTTTCTGTCCCTGCTGTCTGTGGCCTTTCAGTGTTTGAACAGTGACAAGCAGAGCCCAGGGTTGGTTCTGGAAGGAAAGTCATATCCATCTTACCCTTCAATTCATGGTTTTTTCTGGAATCCCCTCTAAAGTCCCACTTCCCTGAGAGTGTGTTTTCCAGTCAGTACCTGCTGTGGATCAAATCCTGGGGCTGTGTCCCTCTTTCTAAGCAGCAGTTGCATTTTCTTTTCCTTGGTTACTGGTCGGGGCTCAAGCATCTCTTCCTTACGTGGCCCCTGGTTCTTATTTTGCTGATGCTTTGGGCTCTCTGGTCTACACCTGCTAACTGAGCACCTATTGTTCTGGTTGCCTGGTGAGCTGAGCATCACCCACTACCATTTGGACTTGCTGGGCCCTCTGCAACTAGAGTTCTTTGTCCTTAAGTATTGAGGAGACACTTTATGCTCTGGGGTCTTCATGTCCAGCAGGGTAGCACACTGATCCTATGGCCCCAAAGAAAGTAAGGCTGTGGGAAACTGAGACCCTCTTTAGAAATAAGAATGACAGACACAGGTGACTGCGGCACCAGAGGACACTGAGTTCCTCCCCAAGCGAGGCAGCTTGCTTGGGGGTGGACATTAGAGCCCTGCTCCGAGTACCCACAGAGGGCTATGCGAGTATTATGGGAAAGGCCACGAGCGCCACACCAGGTCTGGTAAGGGCTGAAAGGCTCTTGAACAGGTGACACTGGAGTTCTCTGGCGCACACTGAGGGTGGAGCCAAAGCGTTCCTTTCCATAGGCTGTGTGAGGCACGGCGCATCAGGCCAGATCCCGTCCCCTTTCTCAGCCTAGGAAGTTTACTACACTGGCTGAAGCTCCAGCAGTCTGTAGGTCGTATGAGAACCTCTTGACAAAGCCATTTCCAGGCCAAGCCTAGCCGCGTTCCAGCCGGTGGCGGCACTCTTGGTGCCAGCACACTCCACAGGATGAGGGATCTGCAGGTGAGGGCAGCTCACCTCCACAGTGCTTCTGCTTCTGCTAGAGGGGGCGGAGCAAACCAGGCTTCTGCTTCTGCTAGAGGGGGCGGAGCAAACCAGGCTTCTGCTTCTGCGAGAGGGGGCGGAGCAAACCAGGCTTCTGCAGAAGCTGCACACTGGATGGATGTTCCCACATGAACCAGAGCGGCCAGGGGATGGGACTTGTACTTCTGTCAGGGCACACGTGGGTCAGAGGACTCAGCAGGTCCACATGAGCGGGTAGGTGGTGCTGATTCCTGAGGCCACTGAACAGGAAGACCCCACACCCCTGCCAGCTGACTTGACAGCCTTCCTTCCACCACTTGGTTCCAATTCATGCTGATTTGGCCCCAGGTCAGCGTTCAGTGCGTCTTTTTTCTTGAGAGAACATAGCCCTAGTAGGGCACAGTCCCAGCAGTGACCCACATATGACAAGGAAGAGTGAGGGCACAGACGCTCAGAAGTACGCAGGGTGTACGCGGTAGACTCAGAGGCCGCTGCTGACCTGGGCTGAGACCCAGGCTTCTTCTGCTCAGAGGTAAGAATCAGAGAAGTGTGTGCAGTGTCCTCAAAAGAACAGATAGTGAAGACACTATCAAAAGTCACTGTTGGCCCAAAAGTCCAAGGAAAGGAGCCTTTGTCATTTTTCCCGTAGACAGAAGGCAGAAAGAAACCATGTCTCTATCCTGAAATAGGACCTAGCTGTCCTCTGGGATGCAGAGACTCTCTCAGCAGAGAGCCAAAAGGCCCCTTAACCAGTACGAACAACCTGCCGCTCCCATGCCCTCGCCAGACACTGCTGATATTACATGGCTCTCCACTGGCAAGCTCAAAAGTGGCCCCAGGGTCCTCTGGACACAAGTGACCAAGGAACCGATGTGTGAGCCGGATATACCAGGCTTCTGTTAAAACATTTTTCCAAAGCAGGCCAGACCTGCCCCAAGGGGGGTGAACCCTAGTCTGTCCCTTTCCTTGTGTCCCTCCTTCCTCCTTTTCCCATCTGTGTGGCCTATGACAAGGCCTGGGCACATGGGCACATATCTTCTTCCTAAGATTTCCTTGGCTGGACACTTCCCTATTGCTGGTCTGGAGAGAAAACTGGCCCAGATCCTATCTGTGTTTATCTTGCACCTCCAGCCTTGCGTTCCAACCCTGGTTCTTGGAGCATTTTTGGCTGCTCCTTCAAGGTCAAGCCTCAGCCTCCCTGTGTCGGAGACTGGGCATTGTTCTCCTAGGAAATGGTGTCCTTTGGTCCCCCTGGTGGTCTAAGGCCGTTGGCCCAGAGACGCATCTGATGGGGCTGCAGCAACCAGGATGGGAGCAGACTGCACACACACACGCTTCTGTTCTCTGAACGGGTCCTCTGGCTCACAGGTGTGCACAAGTGTATCTTTCTACCTGCTTTCCTGGAGGACTAGGGCAGGAAGTGAGCATACCTGGCTCCAATTCCTACCTGAGCTGTGTAAGCCAGAGGCTGTCTTGGCAGCCTTCAGGACTAGGCCCTGGCCTGAGGTTCTAGTACCTTCTGTGGTACCTGTCCTGCTCCCTGTGTGCCTGGTGACTTCACGGTGTACCCTCTCTCCTTGGCCACACCGCCTTCCATACAGAGTCCTGTGGGCTCCGCCTGGCTGCTTCCAGCTCCCACATTTTGTTCGGAGAGCTCCTTCCTGTGCTGGCTGCAGAGCCAGGGCTGTAGGGCTGGTGCAGTACCTGGAGGCTGGCCTAGCCTGTCGGTCACCCTGGGCTCAGCGTTGCTGAGACTGCAACCATCCTAGTCTTCTTTGCCAAGGGAAGTCTGGCACTTCTTTGCCTCAGTGGGGGAGCTGTCCCCGCCTGAGCCTCTCAGGGCCACTTCTTCCTGGGCTCCACTTCCAAGATAGTCAGCCTCCTCCTTCCTCCCCTCTCCCCTTCCCCGCTTTGGCTGTGCTCCCTCCCCTGTGTTCCTCTTTAGACCTCCTACTCTCTTTCAGCTGCCCCTGAGTTCCCTTTGGGGGTCACACCAAGGGCTGCACCTTTGCTCAGGACAGCCAGAGGTGGGAACAGGGGGACAGGAGTAACACTCCGTCCACAGCTTTGGGGGTCACACCAAGGGCTGCACCTTTGCTCTTGGACAATGAGCCGCTTCCCTCAGCTGGCAGGGTGGGTGGGACAGAGCTCCCAGAGGACAGCCAGAGGTGGGAACAGGGGTAACACTCCGTCCACAGCTTTGGGGATGTCTGCACAAGACTGTGATCACTCTTTAACGTGATAGGGCCGGCAGCTGCCAGGACCTCTGGGCATTCTGACGGCTCCACAAATGGCCAGAGGATGGCAATGAGTAACAGCAGCTCCTGGGGACAGCTGGAAGCACATTTCAGGAGGGCCAGTTCTTACGTGGCAGCTGCTGTCCGTAAGATGAGCAATGTGGACACTGAATCACACTCGTGCCAGAGACACCCCTGTGGCCCGACGGCCTTCCACACACATGGGAAAATTGGCACTTCTCTACCTCGGTGGGGGAGCTCTCAACGGCAGAGGCCTCTCAAGACTGGCTCTTCCTGGTCTCCTCTCAGCTTCATGGCTCCACCTCCAGGGCACTGAGCTTTCTCCCTTTCTTTCTCTCCAGTTTGGGCCCTGCTTTCAACAAAGCACCGGAACGCTCCATTGGATATAGCAGTGCGAAACAGCTTCTGTTAGAGCATGCATTCCTGGGATGTGGTCTCTCTCTCTCTGTGTATTGCATGTGCACATGTGTGTTTGGGGGCACGTGGTCGCCAGAGTCAACCTTGCATTTCATACCTCAAGACAGCTGTCTACCTTGTTTTTGAGACAGGGCTTCGTGATTAGTTTAGGTGGGTTGGCCAGTGAATTCTGAATTTCTACCTGTCTCTATGCCCTAGTGCTGAGATTACAAGGGTGCATCACTATGCCAAGCCTTTTTTTTTTTAAGATTTATTTATTATGTATACAGCGTTCTGTTTGCATGTATGCCTGTAGGCCAGAAGATCTTATTACAGATGGTTGTGAGCCTCCATGTGGTTGCTGGGAATTGAACTCAGGACCTCTGGAAGGGCAGCCAGTGCTCTTAACCACTCCTGTCCCCATGCCGAGCTTTTTACATGGGTTCTGGGGATCAAATAGAGGGCTCCACGGTTGTACCGCGAACATTTTGCCACTCCAGACATCTGTGAGTTGGTCAATCTTGATTGCATAGTTGGTTGGATTGAGAAAAGCCTAAGCGATTAGTGGAGCACACTTCTGGGCATGTCTGTGGGGGTGTTTCTGGAGACTAAGTGGGTAATATTTGTTCTGAATGTGGGTTGTACCTTCTCATAGGCAGGGTGTCAGAGGGAACAGAGGGAGGAGGAAGAAACCCATCGTGGTAAGCATGCTTTCTCTGCTTCCCGGCTGCTGAGAGTGCACAACCCTTCCACCGTCAAGATCTGCTTCACCTTTGGTCAAAGTAATGGAGGCT
Organism: Microtus ochrogaster; assembly: GCF_000317375.1. Classification (NCBI taxonomy): domain Eukaryota; kingdom Metazoa; phylum Chordata; class Mammalia; order Rodentia; family Cricetidae; genus Microtus; species Microtus ochrogaster. The sequence continues at coordinate 1,493,013 of NC_022033.1, read as the reverse complement.
GAGCATGGATTACAACCTCTGAAAGAAGTCAGGCTGGGCATGGTGACTCACGCCGTTGGTCCCAGCACTCAGAAGGCAGAGGCAGGAGGATATCTGTGAGTTTAAGGCCGGATTGGTCTACACAGAGAGAGTTCCAGGACAGCCAGGACTACATAGAGAGACCCTGTCTCAAAAACCAGAAACCAAACCAAACCAAACAAACAAAACAAAACAAAAATCCCACAATCCCAGAAAAACAAGAGCTGAAATAAATTTTTTCTTCTTTTATGTTGTTTCTCCTGGGTACTTGTCACAGTGCTAAAAGTCTGATCAGCCCTCCTCAGCTGGATGTGTTCCCCCAATCGGAAGATACCAGAATGGCTCCAGGACATGTGGTCACAGAGATGGCCCTAGAGGACCTGGAGGAGTCTGACAAGCAGCAATGCCCTGGCCACCTGTACCTGCTACAGACTTCATCACTGGGAGATATTGGTGGGCCTAGCAGTAGCGGAGTATAAGGACCCAGTTTTAGGGAACAATTGCGTCCGGCCTTTGTGGAGCCTCAAGGCCAGCCTGGGCCTATGGACTCTAGATGACTGGATTCCTGTTGAATTCTGACCTTGGCCCACACCCAGGGGACCTTTTCCACCTGAGCACCAAGGTTCTGTTTTTCTTGGGTGTCATATGATAAAACCATCCGGGACCCCATGCTGGGTGTTCAGAAGCCTCTGGAGTGCTTTCTGTCCCAGGCTGGAAGTCCTCTGTGCTAACCTCTTCCCTAATCCCAGCTCAGTAACCCACCCCCCGCCCAAGCCTTGCACCTGTCCGTCCATGGTCTTTAAATAGCTGTGATCAAATGCCCTGTTCCTCCCTCCTCCTCCAAGGCCAACACAGACTTCCCAAAAAAGCCACTGCTTTCCTCTGGCCCTGGGTAGGCTGATGGGCCCTGGGTATAGGAAAACAGCCAGAGGACACTTGGCATGGCTGGACAGCTGGAGTGCCCAGGTCTGCTTTTGTGACCTTGAGGGGCACAGAGAGGCTTGGCTTAGCCTTAAGGCTCCTGCAGTAGCTCCCACCCACAGACCTTCTGAAGGCTGCACCTGTTTAACCCCCTGTGCACAGTTGGGAGGTGTGGCCACTATGCCCGACGACGTCAGCACCTGTTTTCAGTCCCTCCGGCTTGGGGCTGGGCATGGCTGTGCCGGACTTATCTCGCTAGCCTGCAGAGGCTCGTCCAGTGGAATGACAGCCGACTGAGGTCTCTGCCTGGTGCTACCCTCTCAGCTCTCTGCCTGGCTATTTTTATCCTGAGGGTGGGAAATGCATTTCTCCAGGAAGCCCACCACCTCCTGGATCAATCTTTGCAGCTGCATGGTGAGCCAGGCTGTGCGGGCCGCTCTACTGACTGCTGCTGCTGAGGACAGTAACTGAAACCCATCAGCTGACTGGACAGGATAAATCTGGGATCTCAACAACTGCAGCCCAGGCTCAGCTCTGGTTACGACCCCCCTTTCTCTACCCCTTGCTGGTCTTAATAGAACTGTGAAGTCACTCTGGTGCCCACTTGGGGGAAATGGCTGAGGAGAGCTTGGGTTCTGGGCCCCAGCAACGGGGCAGACAGTGCTGTGGCCAGAGGAGTATTGAGTCCCTGGCTTTACTCCTGACAGGTGATGGAGCTTCCTTCTGGTGGGGGTGCCCTGGTGCATTCAACCTGGGGGCTTCAGCTGAAGCCATGCCCCTCTCTAGTTGCCTGCAAAATGTCCTGGGTTTGAGCCCTGGTAGATTTCCAGGTATTAACAAGAGCTTCTAGCAGAACATCAAAAGGGTCCTGGAGCTAAAAGAAGGGACAGGCCTCAGGTTCAAGGCAACACCACACAGTGCCTCACCTCCTGCGTCATAACTGAGTGCTCCCATCACCCCTGAGAGGTCCTCCATGACCACTTGTCCCAGACACCCACCCTCCTCCCCTTCTTCTCTTGTCTGCCATGTGTCACACAGATAGACTTTGTATCGGAGGTTTATCTGCCTGTGGTTTGCCTTCTCCCAGGAGACCCTGACCTTGGTGTGTGGTGCTGGAGCAGGGAGAAGTACCAAGAAGATGATGGCTGAAGAACATTCCAGAAGGAGAAGGCCTGGTGTGCCAGTCGAGACAGGCTGGGTTATACCTCGGTAACAGCCATGTCTACATCATGTCCGAGTGGCTTTAGGCAGCACAGATCCAATTTTCCTGGTGTTGCACCTGCATCTGGAATCCTGTGGTCATTCTGGCAGGCAGGGGTGTGGCGTTTTGGGTCTGTCTTTCATTTGTAAACCTTGAGGGCCCTTGCCATTTCCTCAGTCAGATCCAGTCTCAAGCCACAGCTGCAGAATACGGTTCCCAGGGACAGGAGTCATGTTGGGAATATCTGGAGAGGCTCAGTCGGCCCAAAGGGCCTGGGTGAAAGCTGGGTGCAGGAGGCACAGGCGACTTCTCTGCCTCGCCTGGCATTGTGTGGTGATGTCTCCATGGAGGCAGACAGAAGGAGGAAGAAGGACAGGCCCCAAGCCCAAGCCCCTTGAGACTTGCCAAGAAGCTGGTTTAGCCCTTTGTGATCCTCTGAGGCTTCTTGAGGGGAGGCAGAGTTGGAGCGTAGGTAAGGCACCCAAAGCCTTTTTGGGGTGTTGCTTTGTTTGTTT